>NW_024545169.1:0-26672 GCF_018167655.1 Microtus oregoni
AGTAAACACTCTATAAGTGAACTATGCTCCTGGTGCTGGCTAGTTTATTAAGATAAAAAAAATACTTCATATATATAATTTAATGTGTAGTTCCATAGCTTCTACTCTGAATGATTATTCTAACTGTAGAGAAGTTCATTGAGTTGTGTGTGTATGTGTGTGTGTATATATATATATATAATTTGTTTGTATATATATATAAAACTTTAATTGTATGAAGTTTATTATAAGAAAAAACTTGCAAAACTAGATTGCGGCAGCGTAAGCTTTATTTTTTTTAAGTTTTTTTTTTTAATTTATTTATTATATATACAATATTATGTCTACATGCATGCCTTCAGGTCAGAAGAGGCACCAGACCTCATTACAGATGGTTGTCAGCCACCACGTGGTTGCCGGGAATTGAACTCAGGACCTTTGGAAGAGCAGGCAATGCCCTTAACCGCTGAGCCATCTCTCCAGCCCCCAGCGTAAGCTTTATACGCCCAGCATTTAGGAGGCAGAGGCAAGAAAATCTCTATGAGCTCAAGAACAGCCTGGTTTACAAAGTTACTTCCAGAATAATCAAAGCCACACAAAGAAACCTTGCTTTGAAAAACCAAAATGAACAAATAAATAAATAATTGTAAATATTTTTTTCCCTTGTCCTTTCAAGACATGGCTTCTTCCTTCCTTCCTTCCTTTCTTGCTCCCTCTCTCTCTCTTTTTTTCTTTCTTTTGTTGATTTTTCTAGACAGGTTTTCTTTCTGTAGCTTTGGAGCCTGTCCTGTCACTGGCTCTAAAGACCAGAGATCCATTTGCCTATGCCTCCCAAGTTCTGGGATTAAAGGTGTGAGCTCCCTGCCCCCCAGCGATACTTGCAAATATTTTTTTTAAAAATAACAAAAAACTTACATACCAAAATTAGCCAGACCTAAAGCTTATACATGCAGTGAACTTCTCAACAGTTAGAATAACTGTTCAGAGCAGAGGCTGTGAAGCTCCATGTAGGAGCCAGCCATGATAAGCTAAATATGAACAGATCACCCAAAGAAAGTTCTTTACTTCCAACCATTATCATCTGCCAGAGTAGGACCCGGCCACTGATAAGTTTAATGGAGGCCTGAGTCTCAGGAGTTTAACCTGAAGCAGTGCCTGGTTGCAGGAAGGACCATAAACTAAGATTACCTGATCACCACCCAAGAACAGACGATCCAAAGGAAATGCCTAACGTTCCAACCACTGTAGATAGGATCACCTGCCAGCACACTCATCAGGACACCTAGACAAATGTCAGCCAATCAGGAGTCCTGAACCTCAGAAACCCCTGACCCCTACCTTTACTACTATAAAAACCCAATTCTAATTGAGCTTGGGGCTCTCCATTTATTCCAATACGTTGGACATGCGGAGGGTTCGAGTTTGCAAGCTTGCATAAAATAGAGGCTCTTTGCTTTTACACACGGACTCGGTCTCCTTTGTTGGCTTTTGAGGAACTTTCCGTATTTGGGCATAACACTCCTGCCACATAAATCCTAGCATTGTCTCCCTATGAAAGACCCCCCGGTGCAGAGAGACTCTCACTCAATTGAGTCTCGGGATAACACGACCCCCACCCCCCCCAGTAACTCACGAGAGGACCGTCCTTGCTGCAATCACACGAGGCTTTTAATTGACGAGATGAGACGGGAACCAATGCACAGGGGCTAAGACTCATAAACCCACACAGGGGAAGAGTTTGACCCTGAGTGACCGGGAGAAGGAGTTTTTTTTTTTTTTTTTTTTTTTTTTTTTTAAGATTTATTTATTATGTATACAACATTCTCCCTCGATGTATGCCTGCATGCCAGAGGAGGGCATGAGATTTCGGTACAGATGGTTGTGAGCCACCATGTGGTTGCTGGGAATTGAACTCAGGACCTCTGGTGCTCTTAACCTCTGAGCCATCTCTCCAGCCCCCGGGAGAAGGAGTTTTTTAAGGGAAGAAACCACAGCCCAGTAATCCAAAAGGGTCATAGGAAAGTCCGAAAATCCAGTGATGGTCACAAGGGGGCAACTCCCTGCCTCTCAGGACCACTCCCAAGGTCATAATCAGCTAGTTCCTGAAACACAGTACAATGATAATCACAAGGGGGAAACTCTGTTTCTCAAGATTATTCTCAAGATTACAATCTAACTTTATCTTCAGCTAGTTCCTGAAACACAGTCACTGAACCGGCTAATCCTAGATTTTTGATTCTTCTCTTCCTGCTGGGGGGGGGGTCGGGTCTGGATTTATCTAGGTCTTTCACTTACCTTGGGCATTAGAAGGATTTGTTGCACATCCAAACGTGTAGGCAAAACACTCATATACATAAAATGAATCTCTTTTTCTTTTTGTTTAACGTACATTGCTGTTTTCTCTACATGTTGGTTTTGTTTCTTTGGTTGGTTTGGTTTTTCCAGACAGGGTTTCTCTGTGTACCTTTGGCTGTCCTGGAACTCACTTTGTAGACCACGGCTGACCTTGATCAGAGATCCACCTGCCCTCTGTGCTGGGATTAAAGCGTGCAAGCGTGGTCTACCACTGCCCAACACTTCTTTACGCGAATCAGATCCCCTGGAACAGGGGTTACAGACAGTGAGCTGCCATGTGGGTGCTGGGAATCAAACCTGGGTCCTCTGGAAGAGAAGCCAGTGCTCTTAACTGCTGAGCCATCTCTTCAGCCCCCCTCTTTTTGGCTTTTCAAGACAAGGTTTCTTTCTTTCTTTTTTTTTTTTTAATATTTATTTATTTGTTATGTATACAATATTTTGTCTACATGTATGCCTGCGGACCAGAAGAGGGCACCAGACCTCATTACAGATGGTTGTGAGCCACCATGTGGTTGCTGGGAATTGAACTCAGGACCTTTGGAAGAGCAGGCAATGCTCTTAACCTCTGAGCCATCTCTCCAGCCCCAAGACAAGGTTTCTCTATGTAACCCTGATAGTCCTGGAACTAGCTCTGAAGACCAGGCTGGCCTTGAACTCAAACATCCACCTGCCTCTGCCTCCTGTGTGCTGGTATTAAAGTACACCACTGTGAGAGCCAAAGTTACTTTTTTTTTTTTTTTTTTTTTTTCGAGACAGGGTTTCTCTGTGGTTTTGGAGCCTGTCCTGGAACTAGCTCTGTAGACCAGGCTGGTCTCGAACTCACAGAGATCTGCCTGCCTCTGTCTCCCAAGTGCTGGGATTAAAGGCATGCGCCACCACCCCCGCCCCGGCCCAAAGTTACATTTTAAGTTTCAATTACTATGCCTTGGAGATCCATGAAACAGAAATGCCTCTGATCTACAACCCTTGACCCAAGTTCCTGAATGTTGGAGGTGATTGTTTATGGAAAACAACAAGCCACATGTTTTTCATTTCCCTAGACAAGTTTGACCCATATGCACTAGATGTGGGCTGGAGGTTCACAGGCTGGAGGTACTTTCCGGATGTATGTTTGCTCCTGATTGAACCTGTGGCAAACGCAATGCATTATGGGCTTTCCTTCTTAACCCGTTGATTCTGGGCCATTTCTCAGGAATCTAGGTCTGGACCTGGCCAGAGCCCATCCACTTGATCAGTATTTAATTAAAGCTTGCTTCAAGCCAGGCATGGTGACACACACCTTTAAGCCCAGAACTCCGGAGGGCAGGGGTAGACGGATCTCTGTGTTCTAGACCAGCCTAGGCCACAGAGCTAGTTCCAGGACAGGGGTCCAAAGCTACACAGAGAAACCCTGTCTCAGCTGGATGGTGGTGGTACATGCCTTAATCCCCAGCTCTCAGTAGGCTGAAGCAGGCTGATCTCTGTGTTTTCAAGGACAGCCTTGTCTATAGAGCGAATTCCAGGACAGCTAGGGCTGTTATACAGAGAAACCCTGTCTAAAAAACCAAACCCCAAAAACCAAAAAACAAAACATAACAAAAAAAAAAAAAACTTGCTTCAAATTTGACTTTAACCTGTGCTAGTGATGTTATTCTCACCAGCGGATTACCAACCACACCCTGGCCTCTTAAACACTAAAACCGCTTCTCCATCCCCAAGAGCCACTTTTCTTCTTCTTTCCAGGTCTAAAATGCTCCTGAGCCTTGGTGTGGAGAAGGTTGACATCTCCCCACTCATCTCTCACTCGGTCACTTTCAGCACGCTGACCAGGTGTGAGTCTCTGCATCCCGAGGCTTCCCACAGCAGGACAGAAGCTTCTTTGACCAACGCTGAAGGCAGCACTGGTCTGGGCATATACACATAACCATTTAGAAGGCAGTTTGACAACATGTCCATTTAGCAAGCCAACAACAGTATGTTTCCCACCTAGAGTCTATACCTCCCTAGCCTTGGTCTTTGTGAAATCCCTTCTGTGGAGCAAGGCCTCAAATCCAGTCACAAAGCAGTTGGCTGCTTCCACCACAGTCAAGCCAGGATTTCACCAGTGGGTACATCTTCGCTGAGCGGTCAGTATTGTTGAATGCGGGGTCCCCTAGCGAGAATGACCGTTGGTCTTATAAGTAGGGTTTCTGGGGCTTTTGTTTGTTTGTTTTGGGGTTTTTTTTTTTTTTTTTTTGTTTTGGTTAGGTGGTGGTGGCACATGCCTTTAATCCCAGCACTTGGGAGGCAGAGGCAGGCGAATCTCTGTGAGTTTGGTGCCAGCCTGGTTTACAGAGCAAGTTCCAGGACAGGCTTCAAAGCTACACAGAGAAAACCTGTCTCAAAAAGAAAGAAAGAAGAAAGAAAGGAAAGAAAGAAAAGAAAAAAGAAACAGTTGCACTTTACACTTTGGTGTCTACAATGGCTGCATATATGGCCCTGTGCCTTTCTAAATCACCCTGCTCAAAAGATGTAACATAATAAAGCAAAACTTAAAGTTTTGTCAGATGTTGGTGGTGGTACACATCTTTAATTCCAGCACTTGAGAGGTAGAGGCAGGTGGATTTCTGTGAGCTCAAGGCCAGCCTGATCTAAAGAGCAAGTTCCAGGATAGCCAGGGCTAAACAGAGAAATCCTATCTCGGAAAAACAAAACAAAAAAGTTTAAAAAATTAAGTAAGATGCACGAAATGGTTCATTTCTTTCACTTAAAGATTTTCTCTTTTTTTGTCTTCTGCAGGTTGGGTGTGGTGGTGCACTCTTTTAATTTCAGCACTCAGGGAGGCAGAGGTTGGTGTAGCTCTGTGAGTTCGAAGCTAACCTATTCTATAGAATGAGTTCCAGGACAGCCAAAACTACATAGAAACCTTGTCTCAAAAAACCAAAACCAACCAAACAAAAAAAAAACAGTCTTATGAAGAGCACTGTTCAAAAATGAGACGTATGAATCATCATTAAAAAAAAATGAGATATATGCTGGGCTAGGGCATGTCTCCAGTCCCAGCACTGGAGGCAGAAGCAGGCAGGTCTCCGTCTATGTAGGGAGTTCTATGTAGAGAGACCCTGTCTCAAAGAAGGAAAAACGGAAGGAAGGAAGGAAGGAAGGAAGGAAGGAAGGAAGGAAGGGATACTGATTTTTCCTTTGGTTTTTGTTTTTGTTTTTCAAGACAAGGGTTCTCTGTCTAGCCCTCTCTGTCTGGGAATTCACTCTGTAGACCAGGATGGCCTTGAACTCAGAGATTCACCCTACCCTCTGCCTTCCAAGTGCTGGGATTAAAGGCTTGTACCACCACAGTTCAGCTATATGCCCATATTGTTAAACTCAAGGTTCTAACCAGAGTCTAAGTAAACATACTTTAATGCTGTCTGTACCATCCATGTTTGAGATGTCTTTGGAAAACACCACATTAGCCTTGCAAGCAAATTTGGCTTTATCAGTTGTGTGAAGTTCCTTGACTCTCAGGCCAGCAGGAAAGGCAGACCAGGGCCTGTTCCTTGTCTCCCTTCTCATTTTTCCTCTCTCTAAACTGTCTCGGCTTCTCAAAGGGATCTCTGGCTCTCACAGATGATTCCTTCTGCTCCAGGATGTGGTCTAGCCTACCTCCCACCGCCTGGGGGTAGTCTGCCTGGAAGGTTTTCATGTTCCGATACTCTAGGGTAACTCAGGAAAAAAAAAAAAAGTTAAGGATCCTGTTTGTCTTCAGTCAAACTGACAGGGGTGGACATACATGAGACAGAGAGCTCAGTCAGCCCGGAGCCCCGCAGGAGGAGCCAATGCTTCTAGTACTGAGAGCTCCCAGATGCCCCTTTCAAGCACATAAAAGCGGGAAAGCTGTGCAAATAACAAAGCTCAATACTAGATATTTCCACCTGGTCCCATCCACCGTCTAGCTATACACATTAAAGGTCGACACTGTCCTGAGGGTAGGCAGAGTGGGGTGTGAGGAGGTCGAAGAGGTCTGGAGACCCTTCCAACGTCCATGTTGCTTAGATAGAGGCCAGCAATGCTGAGGGGTCTGCTTGGTGAAGAAGCCACAATTGAGGGACCCCTGGCAGATGCAACAGTGCAGGTTGGAGCTGGACTAAGGGAGGCAACATGAGAGAGGAGCATGAACCTGAGGGAGCAAGGTCTCAGGGTTACACGAAGTATGGTCACTGAAGCGGGCCCCCTAGATTGAAGGAGCGGGGGGAGGGGGGGATAATGGGGAAAAATTTTTGCTCCTGGAAAGGGATGGAGCAGAATCACACACACACACACACACACACACACACACACACACACACACACACACACACCAGGGTGGTGGGGAGTTTGGGGAGGGGGATAGCTTAAGCAGGTGAAAGGACACGGTACTCTCTGGTCCCTGTGGCTGTTCTTGCCTTACATAGGACTTTCTTGCCCCCAGCTATATGAATAACAGCTGCAGACACATCCTTCTGCCTAAACCCAAAGTTCCAGGAATGATGATCAGTACTCTCCAGCCAGCATTGTGGAGGCCTCCCCAGCAGGAGACAACTTCTAAGGGTTCCCCCAGCTTGGGCAGGAGACATCTTTAGGAAGCCCCCCCCAGGCTGGCAGCAAAAGGCTGAAAAGTATAGCCGAAAAAAGATAAGTGGGGGTCCTCCCTTCAGCACCTCAGACTGTGGTGACCTTTGTAAGATACAGAAAGACAGGGCCATCCTAGAGCAGTATGAGGACTATCTCAGTGTGACTCCATCCTTAGAACAGAAGGGCTTTCAAGCCAGGCAGCTGAGAACTGACAGATAGCAGTTCTGCCTGGCAGGCAGAGCAGGAAAGACCCTCCCAGAGCTTCAGGGGCCACAGCTTCATGTACCTCCTCCATCCCACACTTCTGGACTCAATAGTGCCATGGGATAAATACCTGCCATTTGTTCCTTCTGGTCATGCTGAAGGCACATCCAAGGCTTCCCTGAACGCTGGGTGAAGGGTCTGCTGCTGAGCCACACCCTTTGAAGACTCAGGAAGGGGCCTAGTGAGCTGACAGAGCAGTCAGCAGCAGCCGTGTGAGGACTGTAGGAAAAACTTTTCTCCTCAAGGCATCCAATGCAGGTGCTTCCTTATCCCAGGGACTGGAAACCACCGGGTCCCTTTGCATCTGTTCCTTCAATCTCTGATATTTGGAAACTTGGCCTGGTTCAAAGTTGAGTTTGCTGTCCTGGCACCTGTCCTGCAGGAGTGAGTCTGCATTAGGCTTGGGCGGGTCTGTTGAGCGTGTTATAGAAGCCCACTGTAGAATAATACCTTCCAAGAAGTTTCATCTAATAAGCCCATTAAAGGGACTAAACTTTGTTCAGAAACAAGCAAACAAATAAACATACAAAGCGGGAACTGTGTTGACTGGGGATTAAAGGAGAGAGCGTGAATAAAAGGCCTGGCAGAGGTGAGCACCTTTGACCCCTCAAATAATATTGTCATCACCAGAAATGAGTGTCCTTTCACGTACAATAGTCACTTCTCTTTCCAGGGTTTCTCTGTAGCTTTGGGTTCCTGTCCTGGAACTAGCTCTTGTAGACCAGGCTAGCCTCCAACTCACAGAGATCCGCCTGCCTCTGCCTCCCGAGTGCTGGGATTAAAGGCGTGTGCCACCACCGCCTGCTTCTTTCCCTTTTCTTGCAGTGCTGAGGACAGAACCCAGGGCCTCGTGCGAGCTTGGCAAGTCTCTCTACCATTGAACCGCATTCTCTCATCTCCCCTTACTGTCACTCTGTAAAGATGGGTGTGGGGCTGGTGAGTTGGCTCAGAGCTCTTGAAAAGGACCTGAGTTTGATTCTCAGAACCAATGTCAGGTGGAACACAACTGCCTGTAACTCCAGCTGCAGGGAGAGCCAGAGCCTGTGGCTTCTGCAGGCACATGCACTCCCGTTGCACATACTCATACACAGGCATATGCAAATACACATAATTAAAAATGATCAAAATAGTTGGGGGGTAGTAGCACAGGCCTTTAACCCCAGCACTCCAGGGACTGATCTCTCTGAGTTTGAGGCAAGCATGGTCTACAGAGTAAGTTCTCGGGCAGCCAGGACAACATAGAGAAAACTTGTCTCAACCCTGCACCCCCCCCAAAAACAATCTTGCAAAACATTTACTCAAGCAATAATTAAAAGAAGAGGAAATGTTATACTCTTGTTAACACACTATCACCATCTGCTGGGCACACTGTCCCCTGCCTAGGTGCACAGCACAACCGTGTGTGTGTGTGTGTGTGTGTGTGTGTGTGTGTGTGTGTTCTAGTTTGCTTTCTGTCGCTGTGGTAAACACCATGACCAAAACAACTTGGAGAAGAAAAGGTTTCCCTTCCTTAAAACTATCCCACATTCTCTCTGTCTTTCCTGGGAGTCCACTTCCGTTCTATAGATGCAGGCCCCTCTTCGTTCTCTTCTATGCACTCCCCCTCCCCACCCCCCTGTGTCCTAGACTCACATGCCACTGCAAACTCCCCTTTCCTGCCAGCCCAGCCAGCCCAGCGTTAGTCAGTTACATTACCCTCTCTGTCCGCCCTCTGGTGGTCACTCTTGACTCACAGGTATAGCGGTCCACACCCCTCCTCCCTCTAAATGTTCCTTCAAGTTGCAGGATGGACCACGGCCTTGGGGTTTAGGGTTACCCTGAGGCAGCATGACATCGTTTTTTCCTTCTCTGGTTTTATTTATTTGTACTGTGGCTCTGCCTGGTCTGGAACTAGCTCTGTAGGGACAGGCTGGCCTCGCAGACCTCCAGGCCTAAAGCCGGGGCTGAGGTAGGCTATCCCATCTGATTCCCAGGGAAGACATCTTCTACAGGCCTGTAAGGCCGCTAGCCTGAAGTCCCAGCAAAGTGTTTGCTAAGTACGCTACGACTCTCTCTGCCCTGCAAAGACATTGGTGGCCCCTCTTTGCTGTTGAGCAAATTACTCACGGCAGCCCGAGCCTGGCTCTCCATTTATATTGGAATATGTATGATCTGCTCCCTAAAACTGCTCTCCAGTTCAGGGTAACCTCACTTCTCATCATCACTCAGTGCCTCTCAATCTCAGGCAAATGCCACTCGCATGGCAGTTTCCAAGATTAATTTATTCATTTTCCCCCCCTTTAGATAGGATCTTACTATGCCACCCTAGCTGGTCCAAAATTCTCTGTGTAAACCCGGCTGGTCTAGAAAAATCACACTGGAGTAACGTCTCTGCATACCCCCAGGGGATGAATTTATTCTTGCTAAGTGTGAGTGAGAGTCTTCCTGGATCCCATAGCAGAGTGTATTACAGAGCATTTGTCCGTGGGTCTCTGAAGAGATGTGGAAACAGAATTATGGGGCCATTCCTGGAGTTTCTCACTGCAATTTTGCCTTTTTTCCCCATTTCTAGCAAATTTTCCTGTGCCCGACTTTGAGAAGCGAGAGGCTGACCACCCTAAGACAGCTCCTGGGAAGAAACAGGGCGACAGTGAACACACAAACTTTGAGCTCTCATGGGGACTCACTGGAACTCGTAGGGTGGAATTGCACTTTATTGCCACCAATCTCAGTCTCTAGCCACACCGAAGGAAGAGAACAGGAGAGTAGGAACTGAAAGAAAAACCACCACGTCTGTGGAACTGGCTCCCCCTTCTCGCCAGTTAATGAAGGTGAAACAAGGTTCATCTCCACCGTCCTGGGGGAGCAGAATGCGGCCCAGCCACCAGTGGCGCTTATCTGAAGACTCCAGACTTCAGCACCCTTTACAGCGGTGAGGCTGCATGGTGGGTGAGGTACCCGAGTGGACCCTGCTTCAAGTTTCTGCATTTTGTTTAGGACAACATCTTTTTTTTTTTTTTTTTTTTTTTGGTTTTTCGAGACAGGGTTTCTCTGTGGTTTTTGGAGCCTGTCCTGGAACTAGCTCTTGTAGACCAGGCTGATCTCGAACTCACAGAGATCCGCCTGCCTCTGCCTCCCGAGTGCTGGGATTAAAGGCGTGCGCCACCACCCGCCCGGCTAGGACAACATCTTACAGGATGTGTTGTGTACGTTTTAGAAAGCAGCTCTTCACTCTATTTTTAAAAATAATTTATTTTACCAGGCCAGGCCAGGGCTGTTATAGAGAAACTCTGTCTCAAAAAAAATTTTATTTTAATTTAAAATTTTATTTTATGTGCATTGGTATGGTGTCAGATCCCCTGGAACTGGAGTTCCAGACCATTGTGAGCTGCCATGTGGGTGCTGGGAATGAAATCGGGGCCTCTGGAAGAGCAGCCTGTGCTCTTGACTGCTGAGCCACCTCTCCAGCCCCACTTCCTTCTATTTTGAGTGCCAATACTGCAACAGATGGCTCCGCGCTGTGCAGGAAACAGCCACGGCTCAGACTGTTAGCTAATTGGTTCACGATAAGTTTTGTCACATACGAATTTATCAAATTGTATCGGGAACACAGGGATACATGGGTGGATAAAAACCATTAAAAAAAAAAAAGCCCTCTGATTTACTGAAGGCCCAGACTAACAGAAGAAACCACATACATGCAGTGACGCTTCCTAGTGGACACAGTGGCACCTGCTGGACTCATCAGACCAGAACAAGAGGCAGGCAGCTCCTGACTCTGCTGGCGGTGTGTGTGTGTTTCAGTTAGGCACGATCCCCACTTGAACCGTCTTTCCCGGCACCTCACTTCATGCAGTCTGCTCTGGGCTCCAGTCCTCCAACAGTTTTCCCCCCGGATCCCTTACAGCCTTAAGGGACCCTTTATCTGCCCACCTGCGCTGCCCCGTTCTATCTTGCACCTGCTTTCTGCCTCTCCCTCCGGCACGGCCTCCTTAGCCCTCTTGCAGCTGTTCTGTAACATACATAAAGGCATGTCTCTGAGGTATAACAGTGCGAAGTGAGACTGAGCACCAATAAGAGCCTGTGATGGCCAAGGCCACACCTATCAAAATCAGTAGTAACCAGTGAATGACAGCCACCAAAGAAATTGACCTAGCTGGCGAATTTGTTACTCAGTAAATTCTGCCCCTGTCTCTGGGAGTATGTGTAGGACAACAGGTTCTGCTGGGGTCACAGACAGGGTCATGGCTGCTGGAAGGAGGCGGGCCTTCTCCGATCACAGCAGCACTAGGATGGGTTTGTCTTCAGTCTCAGGTGCAGGATCTGAGAGGCTAAGTTCTGATCTACTCCAGGGCTGACTTCCTTGGGGCTAGGAGCCCTGCTTCATCAGCTCCACCCATTCTACCTGGCCTTGGAAGGAGGCCAGGAGGCAGCTGCAGGTGTTCAAGGTGCAAGGGCAAGGCTACAGCTGGGGAGCACACCCTCCTCTACAGCTGGGGAGCACACCCTCCTCTGCTGGGGAGCACACCCTCCTCTACAGCTGGGGAGCACACCCTCCTCTGCTGGGAGCACACCCTCCTCTACAGCTGGGGAGCACACCCTCCTCTACAGCTGGGGAGCACACCCTCCTCTACAGCTGGGGAGCACACCCTCCTCTGCTGGGAGCACACCCTCCTCTACAGCTGGGGAGCACACCCTCCTCTGCTGGGGAGCACACCCTCCTCTACAGCTGGGGAGCACACCCTCCTCT
Organism: Microtus oregoni; assembly: GCF_018167655.1. NCBI lineage: Eukaryota > Metazoa > Chordata > Mammalia > Rodentia > Cricetidae > Microtus > Microtus oregoni. Next base: position 11,894 of record NW_024545169.1, read on the forward strand.
GCTGGGAGCACACCCTCCTCTACAGCTGGGGAGCACACCCTCCTCTACAGCTGGGGAGCACACCCTCCTCCGCAAAGCGGGGGTAAGGGCACTGTGGCCGTTGACCTCTTCTGCCACAAGTATCAAAGGTAGTTAGGATAATGAAACAGAAATTAAAAGGTGACCATGGGTCAAGGAGCAGCAAGGAGGACTGGTATACAGTAGGTTAAAGTTTCAATGTTTGGGGCCTGGAGAGATGGCTCGGAGGTTAAGAGCACTGGCTGCTCTTTCAGAGGACCCTGGTTTCTGGGTTTCTGGTTCAATTCCCAGAACCCACGTGGCAACTCACTACTGTCTGTAATTCCAATTCCAGGGGATCCAACATCCTCACACAGACATGTGTGCAAGCAAAATATCAATGCATATGAAAAATAAAAAATTTTCAATGTCTGGGCTGGAGAGATGGCTCAGAGGTTAAGAGCACTGGCTGCTCTTCCAGAGAACCCAGGTTCATTCCCCAGCTCTCACATGGTGGCTCACAGTCATCTGGAATTCCAGTTCCAAGTTATCTGACTCCCTTTTCTGACTTCTGTGAGCATAAAGGCACACATACAGTACACAGACATACATGCAGGCAAAACACCCATACACATAAGAAAAGTTTCAGTGTTGCAATATGAAACACCTCTGGAGCATGTGAGAAGGCTTAGCGGGTAAGGGTGTGTTGCTAGTCTTTCTTGTAGGATTTTCTTTTCTTTTTTTTTTTTTTTTTTTTTTTTTGGTTTTTCGAGACAGGGTTTCTCTGTGGTTTTGGAGCCTGTCCTGGAACTAGCTCTTGTAGACCAGGCTGGTCTCGAACTCACAGAGATCCGCCTGCCTCTGCCTCCCGAGTGCTGGGATTAAAGGCATGCGCCACCACGGCCCGGCCTAGGATTTTCTTTGGACTGCCAGCCCCCAAATAACAACACAGAGACTTATTATTAATTATGAAAGCTTGGCCTTAGCTTAGGCTTGTCCTGGTGTGGGGTAGGAGGCCCTTCTGTATTTGTATTGCTTTTATTGGTTGAATAAAGAAACTGCCTTGGCCTTTTGATAGGGTAGTCTTAGATAGGTGGAGTAGACAGAACAGAATGCTGGGAAGAAGGGCAGTATGGCAGATGCCATGAATCTCCGGCCTGAGACGAATGTATATTAGAATCTTACCGGTAAGCCACAGTCACGTGGTGATACACAGATTTAATAGAAATGGGTTGATCAAGATGTGAGAGTTAGCCAATTAGAGCCTAGAGATAATGGGCCAGGCAGTGTTTTATTTTATTTTATTTTTTTTAAATGTGTAGCCCAGGCTGGCCTCGAACTCGTGATCCTCTTGCCTCTGCCTCCTTCAGCAAATCCTACCGGTGTGCGCCACCACAACCGGCTAGGCAGTGTTTTATTTTTTTTTTTATTTTTTTTTGGTTTTTCGAGACAGGGTTTCTCTGCGGCTTTGGAGCCCGTCCTGGAACTAGCTCTGTAGACCAGGCTGGTCTCGAACTCACAGAGATCCGCCTGCCTCTGCCTCCCGAGTGCTGGGATTAAAGGCGTGCGCCACCAACGCCCGGCTAGGCAGTGTTTTAATTAATACAATTTCTGTGTGGTTATTTCGGGGGGTTAAGCTAGCCAGGTGGTGGGACGCAGCCCACTGCTCCTCCTACTACACTGGTGACTCTTATAACTTAGATTAACCGATTATCATTAATCTACGTTCTGTCACATGACTTTTTATCTCTCCTCCATTCTGGATGTCTAGCTTCCTGGGTGTCTTGCTGGCAAAATCCTTGCCCCAGGAATCTAACCCTGAATTCCCCTCTCTCCCCCAGAAGTCCCACTTATTCTTGCCTGCCTAATTATTAGACACTCAGCTTTTTATTAAACTGACTAGAAGGGTCTTAGGAAGGCAAGGTAAGATGGCGACACATCTTCACGCAGTGTGAGCAAATATTCCACATCAAGGGCGTTGCCACCGAGCCTGATGAGCTACCTCCATTTCTGTATCCCACGTGGTAGAAGGATGGAACAAGGCATAAAGAGTTGTATTCTAACCTCCATGTGTGGGACAACACTGTGGCACATGCTTTAAATCCCAGCATTCCCAGAGGCAGAGGCAGGAGTGTAATGATTTAACGAGAGAGACCTTGGCAGGTGAGCATCAGAGGCCTCACAGCAGGAGAGATGCAAATATGCCATGCAGACAGAGCTTGAGTTTATTGAGAGAAGGGTAAAGGGGAGGGAAGAGAGAAAGAAAGAAAGACAAGGAGAGAGAGAAAGAGAGATGGGGGAGCAGAGAGCTGCTTGCCTCTTCAAAAGAACAGCAGGCAGAGAGTGGGAATGGGTAGAACTTGTCTTTTAAAGAGGCCTTTTGCACCTGTGTGCAGACTACATAGAGATGCTGCTGCCATAGGATCCTGGGCTGGCCAGGGTACTGCCTAGGTGCATCCTGCCAGGTGACAGGGGCCAGCATAATGCCAGGATCCTAACATTTTCACCCTTTTCTTATTATAAAAAGGCGAGGAGATTAAAGGGGATAGCAGGTGGGATGGAGATGGGGGGGCAGGTTTTCCAGACTGCTTCCTGCTGATCTGGGGCATCGACCATCTTTGGGGACCTGAGAAAGCTGGGATGCTGGCCACATCCTCGGGTAACTGGATGTTTCACTCTACTGGCCAGGCTTGTGGAACAGTGGTGAGGGCTTTGGCTATTGATTGATAGTACTTATCTGGAGTGTATCTGATCTGCTCGAAGTGAATCCAAGTCAGCTTTCTGAAACTTAGAAGAATTCTTTGAGTTTGTGAAAGTTTTAGACACATTAGCATTTTTACTGTTTGTAATCTGTATTGAAATGGATGTTGTATAAATGGCAGTATACCCATGCCAGAAATGACTGTGACCGATGTTTTTTTGCCCCATAAAAAGTATCTTTGAGGTCTGTCATTCGGAAACCACCAAAGGGAATTTTAAATCTTGAGCGTGTGACTATGATACTGGTAGTATTCTACTAACGCTAGATTAAAGGCTTATCAGAATTGTATTGATTAATGTTAAGATTATCAGTACTTAAGTTGTTTCCTCAGAAACACCTTACACCTTACCAGTTTGCATTTGCACACCTTGAAACGTCTTCTCAGACCCTGATGATCTCATCTCAAGCTTTCCACGTAAGCCACCCTCAAAGTACCTGTTCCTTCCCCGTCATCACAGCATCAGGAGACCTCTGTCTTGTGAGTCTGTCTCTTCCTGAGTCTGGTAGCAAGTCTAAATTCAGTATTAGCTCTAGGAGAGTGAGGCCTGGGGGCTGAATTTTCCACAGAGAACTGAGAAGACAGCTGGCAAAGACTGCATCAGAAATCTTGAGAAGGATAAATTTTACCTGGGTTATTGCTTAAAAAATGACAGAGACTTACTTGATGTCTGTCTGGACAGCCACTCCCCAGGTTCCTCCATGGCCACTGAGGGCAGGTCTCAGGGCAACATCTGTCTTCCGTCTGAAAGAGGAAGGCCTGCAAGGCTCCAGAAGATCCCATAGGCTTCTGTGGCATAAGAATTCATGGGAAGACTTTACTTTTGTCTTAGGCAACTTGAGGCAGTGGATTCCCCAGTGTCCTGGCACACACGGTCTGAAGAGGTCTCTGCAGCAGTAGGGGCGAAAGGCAGTTTTGCTCAATGGCTAGTGCTGCCACTTATGAAGCAAGGTTCTTCTGTTCCCATCCACCTCCTTTGGTGATCAGGGTGGTGCCAGGAACCAACCCATGTCTATTATAAAAAGCCTTTTTAATTAATGCCATATTCCCCAGATCTCTGAGCACTTGAGGGTTGTTTATTGGGTCTATCTGAGTTATGACTACAATGACATTAGTACAGGATCTGCCTGGAGAGCTGGAGCCAAGCTGAGAGGTTATGGAGGAATGGTTTACCCAGAGTCCTCCAGCTTGACTGTAACCAGTTTTAACTTAGCAGGCCAGATTTATACTTGTGAAGGACAAAAAAAGTAAATAAAAATTCCCTTTTGCAGTAGAAGCTTAAAAGTAAATATACCTTATTTATCAAGCATATGTTACTTGCCTAAATTGTCTTGCAGCTTGGTGTTAACTTGTGTGGGAGTAGGCAAAATTATCATGCTATATGATTCTATGGTGGCGGGGATTTTTTTCCAAAGAATTATTTTGTTTAAATAAGCTGCCAATATACACATCCTTATCCTCCATAGAAGCCCATGGGAAGGGAAAGATATAAGTGAGAACCATTCAAAATGAAAGTCAAAGGGTGCTGGAGAATTGTGATCTGCCAAGGCAAGATGCTGGAACTTTGTCAAGCAGCTGTGGTAACTGAAAAGTTTCTTCACCCCGATAAACCTTTCTGCCAATCAGACCACATCAAGCTGAATTATAAAAAGCCCGGGTTTGTTTGTTTGTTTATTTTTCGAGACAGGGTTTCTCTGTAGCTTTGCTGCCTGCCCTGGAACTAGCTCTTGTAGACCAGGCTGGCCTCGAACTCACAAAGATCCTCCTGCCTCCTGAGTGCTGGGATTAAAGACGTGTGCCGCCACCACCACCCGCCCGGCCTACTAGCCCAGGTTTAATGGGTAAAACACTTCTGGATGACTTTCCAACCCTCCAGAGAGGAGATGGAAAAGAGAGACCGAAAAATCACATGTCTGTTTTCTGGGGGGCAGTTTAAATAACCTGTGGGAGTGGCCTTGAGTATCTTTGGGGGGGGGGTTGTCATTTGGTGGACTTTCTGAGATGCAGCCGGGTTTGGAGAGAGATGGGGAGGGGCTTGGAGTGGAGCTTCCACCAGAACAATAACCATGCAGGCCTCACTGAACAACAACTTCAAGAACCAACTGGGTGGTGGTGGTGTACGCCTTTAATCCCAGCTCTCTTGGGAGGTAGAGGTAGGTGGATGTCTGAGTTTAATACCAGCCTGGTCTACCAAGGGAGTTCTAGGTCAGCCAAGGCAATTACACAAGAAACCCTATCTCCAAAATACAAAACCTCACTTATACACATTATATATAGCCCTGGCAGATGGCTTAGCAGGCAAAGGCACTTGCTACCAAGCCTCCGACCTCTACATACATGCCACACACATACATAAAAAAATACAAATAAAAATGTATATTATTTCCTCAAGAAGTAAATAAAAACTTCACAAATATATGTTCTACTCCATCAGGAATCATAGACGCTCCAATAAATGTGGAACTTTTTACTGATGAGGTGGACAGTAGCTGCAACACTTGACTAGAGTGAAGTTCAGTGATACGGGCGGGGAGTGTTTCTTTTTAGTTCAAGACAGAGTTTCTCTGTGTATCCCTGGTTTTTTTCTAACTCAGCCTCAGAGATCCATCTGCCTCTGTGCCCCTCACCAGCGTGCTAGGATTAAGGGCATGCCCCACCATGGTTCAGCTTGTGGGGTCATTCTTAGCATGCAGGCTGTGGTTGGCCCAGCCCTTGATCCCCAGTATGAAGGAAGAATGGGAGAAAGAGGAGGGAGGAGGGGAGAGAGGAAGGATGTAGGTTTGAAATATGTTCAGTGTTGCAAAGAGAGAGACCACTATTCCAACTGAAGAATCTGGAAAAAGCAAACTTTCCTCTCCAGCAAGAGGGTGTATTTGGAAGATGGTACAGAGACAGGGTGTTGTTCTTTTTTAAAAAATGCTGCAAGATCCCCGGTGGCAGTAGGCAGCAGAAATGCTGTAGGTCCCAAATGGTGGTGGTGGGCCATGTGGTGGCAGGCAGCGGGCCCTGGGAGCAGCCAGTCCCAGGCAGAAATGGCTGCCGGTCCCAGAGCAGTGTTGGCAGGCCATGTGGCAGCAGGCAGTGGGCCCCAGGCAGAGATGGGTGCTGGTCCCCGAGCAATGGCTGGTTCCAGGCAGGGAGACACATGGCAGGCGGGGAGAAGACAGAAACATGGATAGACACGACATGCAGGGTGAGGTTGAATGTTTATTCAGGGAGTTATGGAGGAGGAAGGGTGAAGTGGGGGGACAGAGAGAGGGGGAGAGAGAGAGAGAGAGAGAGAGAGAAGAGGAGAAAGAGACAGAGAAGGGGGAAGAGAGAAGTGGGGAGAGAGGCAGAAGCGAAGCTGCCTCTCAGAGAGGAAGATGGAAAAGAGAACGAGCTCAGGCCGGAAGCTGAAGATCAGCCTGCCTCAGCGGATGGGGAGGGGAATGGGTGTGGCTTGTCTCTTAAAGGGACCAAAACCATAACATTCCCAGGTCTTCCTTATAATAAAAAGCACGTAGGTCAAGGAAGCAGAAAAGGAAGGGCCCAAGATGGCGGTGGGCAGGTCAGAGGTAATGAAAGTGGGCGTGGCTTGTCCCTTAAAGCGACAGGAAAGCACAACACAGGGAAGTACCTCTGATTTTCATTCCAAGTTAGGTGATGTCTGTGTCTTTTTCCCATTGGCCAGGGTTCAACCTCACAAACTGATTCAACTGGCTAGTCTGAAAAAAACTGATGCACAGGAAATGAAGGAGGCAGGGGAGATGGGCTCACTGCCCCAGGTCAACAAATTCCTGGAATAGAGCCCTGGGCCTTGTGTAAGCAAAGGTTTTACTGTGTGTGTGTGGGGGGGGGGGGGCAGAGTTAAGCATGTTAGACACGTGCTGGAGGCTGCTGCTCTGGTCCTGGAGCAAAACCCTCTCTTGAGCCGGGGCGGTGGTGGCGCACGCCTTTAATCCCAGCACTTGGGAGGCAGAGGCAGGGGGATCTCTGGGAGTTCGAGACCAGCCTGGTCTAGAGAGCTAGTTCCAGGACAGGCTCCAAAGCCACAGAGAAACCCTGTCTCGAAAAACCAAACCAAACAACAACAACAAAACAACCCTCTCTTGGCCCAAGTGAGTAAGACCGACCCACCAGTGGGGTCACAAACCAGAGATCGTGTGTTCCAACTTGGAAGGGTGTATACACTATATTGTTGTTGTTTGGTTTGGTTTTGGTTTTCATTTGTTTTCCTATTTTGCATAGCCCTGACTGGCCAGGAACTTGCTTTGATGGCCAGACTGGCCTCAGATTTATAAAGATCTGATGCCTCTGCCTCCCAAGGGGTGGGATTAAAGGTGTTACCCCCAAACCAGGGCTTTTGTTTTTATTTTGGGACAGTGTCCTGGATAGTTTTATGCCAACTTAACACTACCTAAAGACATCTGAAAGGAGGGACCCTCAGCTGAGAAAATGTCTCCTTGAGATCTAGCTGTAAGACACTTTCTTTTTTTTTTTTTTTTTTTTTTTTTTTGGTTTTGGTTTTTCAAAACAGGGTTTCTCTGTGGCTTTGGAGCCTGTCCTGGAACTAGCTCTGTAGACCAGGCTGGTCTCGAACTCACAGAGATCCGCCTGCCTCTGCCTCCCGAGTGCTGGGATTAAAGGCGTGAGCCACCACCGCCCGGCAAGACACTTTCTTAATTAGTGGTTGATGTGGGAGGGCCCAGCCTATGGTGGGTGATGCCATCCCTGGGCCAGTGTTTCTGGATTCTATAAGAAAGCAGGTTGAATAAGCCACTGGGGAGCAAGCCAGTAATAAGCATCCCTGTATGGCCTCTGCATCAGTTCCGGCCTCCAGATTCCTGTCCTGTTGGAATTCCTGTCCTGACTTTTTTCTGTGATGAACACAGTACTGTGGAAGCATAACCCAAATAAACCTTTCCTCCCTAAGTTGCTTTAGAAATGGTGTTTCATCACAGCAATAGAAACCCTAATGAAGACTGACAAAGAGTTTTACTGTGCAGCTCTGCTGGCCCTGGACTCTAGAGATGCACCTGCTTCTGCTTCCTGAGTGCTGGGATAAAATGGATGTGCTTGGACATGCAGTATTAGGGATGGAACCAGTACCTCCTACTTGACAGGCAGGTACTCTCTAAGTCATATTCCTACTAGCACTGGGGTATTTGCAGGGGGTGGGGGGGTGGCGACAGTGGTGGTGAAAAATATTTATTTCTGTGTATACGCTATGTGTGTCTGTGTGTATATTCACACATGAAGGTGCCTGAAGAAGCTAGAAGAGGTTGTCAGACCCACTGAAACTAAAGTTACAGGCGGTTGTGAACTGCCTGATTTGGGAATGTGGGTGCTGGAAACTGAGCTCAGGTCCTCTGAAAGAGCAGCAAGTACTCTTAACCGCTAAGCCATGTTTCTAACTCTGTGGGACATATATTTTTAAGACTGAAAATAAAAGTCAAAGAGAAGGGCTGGAGAGTTGGCTCAATGGTTTAGAGCATTTGTTGCTCTTACAGAGATGCCATGGGATAATGCTTTTGTACACTGTAAAGAGTTGTCACTCATATTGGCCAGTATCCAGGCAGGAAGTGCAAGCAGGGCAACCACACAAAGAGAATTCTGGGAAGAGGAAAGGCAGAGAGATGCAGTCACCAGCCAGAAGCAGAGGAAGCAAGATGAGAATGCCTACTGACAAAAGCCAAGTCATGTGATAAACATAGATAAGAATTATGGGTTAATTTAAGTTGTAAGAGCTAGTTAATAATAATCCTGAGCTAATAGGCCAAACAGTTTATAATTTATATAAGCCTCTGTGTATTTCTTTGGGACTGAATGGCTACAGGACCAGGTGGGACAGAAATTTCCTTCTGCACAGAGAACACATGGTTCAAGTTCTAGCACCCTATGGTGGCTCACAACTCCAGTTCTAAAGGATTTGACCACCCTCTTCTGACCTCCTCAGGTGCCAGGCATGCACGTACTGCACACACATCCAAGTTGACAAAACATAAATAAATAAATCTAAAAAAAAGTTAAAGGTGGGGTGGAGGGTGAGGAAGAGAAAGTCAAACAGCCAGGCGAGGTCACGTGAGCACTATAATCCCAACACCAGGGTCCCTGAAGTCAGGAGGATCAATAGTTTAAGGTCATCCTCAGCTACATAGTAAATTGGAGACCAGCTTGGGCTACATGAGACCCTGCCTCAAAAACAGTGAGACAAAGTAAAAGATGTTAAAGTAAATCCAGGAAAAATAAATCCCAAGGGGATGACTAAGAAAACCAACATGTATATCAACTGAAATACAGTATGAGCATGTCATAGTGACAGCTCCCAGGTGTGTGACACTCCTGGCACAGAGAGCCTAGAATGACCTCGACTCTGCAGTGTCTTACTGAATAGGACCCAAGAGAGGGGTCCTGTGGGCAGTTGTTCCTGTGATTACGCCAAGACGGTGAGGTTTGACTAGGCATGTTGGCACATGCCTTTAATCCCAGGACTCTGGAGGCAGATAGATTTCTGTCAGTATGGGGCCAGCCTTGTCCATACAGCCAAACCGTGAGTTATAGGCCACCCTGTCTCAACAAACAAACAAATATACAATAACAAAAACCCTGAGCTTTCCTCGGCAAGTTGTGGGGCCCTTCGTCTCTGGGCTGATGGGGATGCAGTCCAAAGCTGTGGAAGTGCTCTAGCAGGGGCTTCATCCTCAGCCTGCCTCTTGGAGAAGGCTGTCTGTATGACTGAGCTATGCTCGCTAACTTCAGCTAGGGCTCCGTTCTGTGCCTGAACTGTGTCTCCCAAGTTTGTACATTTGAAGCTCCACCCTTAGGGCCTCAGCATGTGACTCTGATTGGCAACAGGCCACCTTGAGACAGAAAGAAGTCACTAGGCCTGACCCTAATCCAAAGGGAGGGACTCTTTATGAAAAGTGGAAACTGTCCCAGGGACAGGTACCCTGAAAGAAGATGACGAAGGGATAGGATGATTTGTCCCCAACAGTTCCCTCAAAGCCTCGGAAGGAGCCAGACTTGAAACACTTGACATCAGACTCTATCCCCCCAACTCAGAAAAACCTTTCTGTTGTTTAAGTTGCCTATGGTCTGCATATCTATCGTCAGATTGTCTGAGTAGAGTGTTGAAGTCCATGGCCCTCTGTCAGGTCAAAAGCAAACTCCAACTCCCCAAATCCCGAAAGGCATCCAAATATCCAGAAATGGGCTCAACCTGGACTATAGGAGGATTTCTGGCTGTTAGATAAAAAGCCAGCATTCCACAGGGACTTTTTGAAGATGGTTCCCACCTACCAAAAAGAGTCATTTCCCTTACCTCTAGCAGACAGACACATGGTTTTTTTTTTTTTAATTTATTTTATGTGCATTGGTGTGAAAGTGTCAGATCCCCTGGAACTCGAGTTATAGACATCTGTAAGCTGCCATGTGGGTGCTGGGAATTGAACCCAGGTCCTCTGGAAGCTCATGCTGGTCTCCAGGTTCCCCCCAGTATCACAAGAAACCTGTTCCACATTTCAAAGTCTACACTAGCACCCTAGCCCTGCTCACCACCACCTCTCCCCTAAACTTCCCCCTAGCTACTCATTCTCCTTAGAACCCTGCTAGTCTCGGTGTGGCTTTTCTCTCTCTCTCTGCTTTTCTCCTGCTCCTCTCACTATGTTCTTCCCTGTTCTCTCTCCCCTGCTATTCTCTCCTTCTTGCAGATAGCCCTTGCCATGTCCTCTCTTCTGTCCATGTTCAGTCTACCTTCTCTTTCTGTTCTAGATTCTTCCAGATGCCTCTGGCTGTGCGCTCTCTCATAACGTATCACACAGTGGTCACGTCAGTGCAGTGGCCTTTGTGCTATCTGTGTGGCTAGAGACTTTTCTAGCTCCGGTCCCTTATTGTGAATGTGTTTTTTTCAGGCAATCTATAGAACCCAGCTCTATGGACTTCACAAAGAGTTCGATGTCATCACATCTGATCTGTATTAGCTGACTTCGTTCCTTTTGAGTTATGTTATGCCAAACTGCCCTCTTGCCTCCCCTGTGAAGGACACAGAGACCCTCCACCAGGGGACCACAACCCACTCTGTGAGCACACGGTACACATACATACCTGCAGGCCAAACACTCAACAAAAGATTATAGCCACACTTGGGAGGCAGATCTCTGAGCTCGAGTCCAGTTTCATCTATAGAACAAGTTCTAGGACAGCCAGGGATACACAAAGATACTGTGTCTTGAAAAACCATTAATAATAATAGCCACAACTCTTTCCTTAAGTTGATTCTAGTCATTAAAAAATTGTGTATATATGTATATGTCTGTGTACCGCTACCCACAGAGACCAGAAGAGGCATCGCATCCCCTGGAGCTGATTTGCAGGGATTGTGAACTGTGAACACAGGTGCTGGGAACTGAACAAGCAGCAAGTGCTCTTAACTACCAAGCCATCTCTCCAGCCCTGGTGATGGTATTTTATCTCAACAACAGAAAGTAACTCGTATACTCAGAGCTGGGTCAGAGCCCTCATACACGTACTAGGTAAGCATTTTCCTGCTGAGCCACACCCCAGCTTTCCCTCTCCCTAGTAGAAAAGCAGTCATTGTACTCAGGACTACCAGCATGACCCTCATCCCAACTACCCACTTGGCATAAGCCCCATTTCCAATGAGACTGGAAAGGTCAAACACAGCGTTTAGGGATCACAGTTCCAGAGGCTTGTTTGCACCTAGTGAAGACTCTTGCTGCCCCTCTGGGCTGTCTGGGTTCAGCAACGCACTGCAGTCCCAGGGCGGCAGAGACCCTCAACTGTACACAGCAATCCTAGAGACCCGTAGCTGACTCACTGCAGCTTCGCAAGCTTACACATGTAGCAAACTTGGACTGTGGGCGAATAATAGATGCTTACAAATGCATGACAAGGAATGTTTAGGCTGTTCCAATTAATTAGGCACACACTCATTTGAACTGTTACTGCGGGTTGGAACATAGCTTGGTGGTGCAGAGCTTGCCTGGCATGTGGGACTTACTGGGTTCCCTCCTCAGGATGGCAAAAATGAAAGGTAAAATATCACTGATTTTACTGTGGACTTCGGGTCCCCTGGGATTTTCTCATTCAGTAAGTAATCAAATTATTGAAAGAGCACACTAATTAAAATTTTGATTTGATTTTTTCTCCCCAAGACAGGGTCTCATGGGCTGGGAGAGATGGCTCAGTGGCTAGGAGCACTGGTTGTTCTTCCAGAGGACCCAGGTTCAATTCCCAGCACCCGACCATGGCAGCTCACATCCTGTTCTGGGGATCTGACGCCTTCACACCAATGCACATGAAATAAATTAAAAAAAGAAAAAAAGACAGGGTCTCGTTATGTTGCTCTGGCTGTCCTGTAACACTGTGTAAACCAGCCAGGCCTTGAACTCACAGAGACCCATGTGTAGATCAGCCAGGCCTTGAACTCACAGAGACCCACCTGCCTCTGCCTTTCAATTAATTAAAGACATGCACCCACTACACCTGGCTGTTTTGAGATTTACTTGTTTTTTAATTATGCATAAAATGCATATAGGTGTTTTATTTGTATATAGTCTCTGTACCACATGTATGCCTAGTGCCCACAGAGCTCATCCAATTCCCTGGAACTAAAATCACAGAGTTATGAGCTGCCATGTGGATGCTGGGAATTGAACCCAGGTCCTCTGAACGAGCAGCTAGTGCTCTTAACCCACTGAGCCATCTCTCCAGCTCCTTTTATCCGCCTGCCTCTGCCTCTCGAGTGCTGGGATTAAATGCATGCGCCACCACCACCCGGCCGTTGGGGTTTTCTGTAGGAACTGGCACCTCTGGTTTTGGTCCAGCAAATTTCCTCTGCTATCACAGGAGAGTCTGAAGTTGGGCCCTGGGGGTGGTGTGGGAGGGTGGGGGCTGGGTGTGGGGTTGGTGGAGCAGCCTTGCTGCCAAAAGGAGGCAGGAGATGGGGCTGCCATGGCTCCCTCCCATGCAGCCTGATGTTAAGTAATTCATTCAGTAGGGGAATCAAAAAACTCTCATAGCACTAGGGTTCTCCCAAGGGTTGAGTGAGATCTGAGGACAGTACTGTGGTACTGACCCACAGTAGTGTCAGGACAACTCCATGGTGGTGGTGGTGGGGGTGGGGGTTCTAGCATACAGGAGACCCTGGATCCCATCCCAGCACTGTGGCAATAAAACACAAGCTAGCCCCTCTCCTGGGGTCTTCAGCTGTGAGTGCTTTGTACATAGTATCCATTGTTCCTTACAAGCACAGGGATGGGGTTGGGGGTGGGAGTGGGATGAGGGGGTGGGGGGATGGGAGGTGGGGTGGGGAGGTGGTGACACTAGCTTCCAGAGTGACTGGGTCCTGGTGACTCGGACCTGGGACCTGGGCTTCAGACCTGGGGGGGTTCCCTGCCAAGGGTTCTTCTGCAGATAGGAGAACTAAAGTTTCAGAGCTAGAGAGGTGCCCCTACTTTGGGTTGTCAGCCCAGGGTCACTTTAGTTCTGACAATTAGTGGCTAGCCAGGTCCAGGTGGGAGGCTCCTGTCCCATGGTCCTCTGTCTTTGATTTTTGTTTTTTGTTTTTTTTTAGTTTATTAATCATACAATGATTTTTTTTTAGTTTTTTAGTTTTTTAGTTTTTTAGTTTTTTTTTAGTTTATTAATCATACAATGTACTGCTGGCAAGGAAGGCACCAGGTCTCATTATTGATGGTTGTGAGCCACCATGTGGTTGCTGGGAATTGAACTCGGGACCTCTGGAAGAGCAATTAGTGCTCTTACCCTCTGAGCCATTTCTCCAGCCCTCCTCTGTCTTTGTAAGTCTGGGGTGTGGCTCACCGGCCCATGGTCATATGGGTGGACTTTGCCTGGAGCTGTGCTCTGAAAGAGAGGATACCGTAGTCACCATAGTGCAAGATTGGGCCTCATTTTTGTTTGCTTGTTTTAAAATCTGTAAAATTTGTCACTCCAGATTACAACAGTTCTGGAAAAATACAAACACATGGCTAGCAGCCGTTTTTTGTTGAGGTCAAAACAGAAACCTCAGTGCTGTCTTTAGTAAGGGCACCTACATGCGCTGGCCCTACGAAGGAGACATTCCTCTCCAATAATTTAGATACAACTGCCAGGTAAAGGACCCTAATTCTCAAGTGCCTTTACAGATCTGAGAGTATGGCACTTAACAAAAGAGCTTCTTATGACAGAGAGATGTGCCAGCTCCTGCAGCATCCTATAGCGCCTTCAAGAAGATGCATTGCTGCAGAAGACCTTCCTCCTGGTCTTGCCTTTGGATATGGTAAAGCCACCCACACAGCACAGAGCTGCGTTTCACCTCATCAGCTGCCTGGACCCTGCCTGGAACGGATGACTGTACACTGGGGAGTTGATCCTGCCAAGACAGGTAGACTGAACCCACTAACAGTAAGTACTGTTTCTGAGACTAGTGTTCGCCAAAGACCATGGAGAGGCTTGGGATTGTCTGGGTAGCTGGAAAAGCTGTCTCACTTCTGCTCATATACTTATCCCTCTGAAATCTGTCTGACAGCATTTGATGGCTAGGGTACTGGTAGCTCGTTACTTCATTTGTTAAGTTTTCTGCTAAAAGTACAGCCAGGTGTGCCTTTTTCACAGGCTTCATAGTCCAGAATCAACAGCTTTCAGATGTATCTTCAGAGGTTCAGAGTTTTCAGTTTCCTTTAATTGTCTTCTAAATGTTCATGACTTTTAGCCATAGCCTTTTGCTATGACACCAAGATGTAAATCTGTTCCAGCTGTCTTACAGATATCTGCAGGTTTCTGGGAAAAGAAAAAAAAAAGATCTGTGAGTGCCGTGTGAGTTAGGATTCAGGCGTTATGCTGGCCTGCCCTGTCATCTGGGGTCCTGGTCTGTACACAGGCACAAAGGTCCCTTTAAGAGACAAGCTCGGGGGGCTGGAGAGATGGCTCAGTGGTTAAGAGCATTGCCTGTTCTTCCAAAGGTCCTGAGTTCAATTCCCAGCAAACCACATGGTGGCTCACAACCACTATAATAAGGTCTG
>NW_024545170.1:0-26671 GCF_018167655.1 Microtus oregoni
CACGCCCGGCTCAACATTTAATATATTAACAGAGTATTTAAGGGAGAGTTTTAAGAAGAATGGAGAGCATATATGTTATTCACTATATCTAGACCTATATAATATGATATAGATTCATCTCATGATCTGGGAGTGGGTTAGGAATCAGAAGGGAGAGTTGAAAACGTCCCTGTTTGAGTAAAGCAAAAGGTGAGGAGACTATAGTCCACAGCGCCTGGAGGACCCTGGGAGGGACACGTGGGTCACCCTAGGAAGGGGACGTAGACGAGATCTCCTGAGTAAACCGGGGAGAGCGGAAGGGGTGGTAAAGGGAAGGGGATGGGGGATGAGAACACAAAGGGACAGGGTGATCGAGGGGGGAAGAGCAATGAAGGAGAATCGTGATAGAGGGAGCCGCTGTGGGGTTAGGGAGAAACCTGGTACTAGGGAAATGCCCGAGAATCCACAAGGATGACCCCAGCTAAGACTCCTAGCAATAGTGGAGAGGGCGCTCGAGCTGGCATTCATTTGTGATCAGATTGGTGACTACCCCAACTAGCGCCTTCATCCAGTAACTGACTGAACCAGAGGCAGAGATCCGCAACAAAGCTCCGGGAATCCAATCGAAGAGAGGGAGGAGGGAATATTTGCGCAAGGGAGGTCAAGGTCATGAGGGGGAAATCCACAGAGACAGCTGAACCAAGCTCGTGGAAACTCAGGAACTCTAGACCGACAGCTGTGGAGCCTCCATGGGACTGAATTAGGCCCTCGGTATGTGGGAGACAGCGGTGAAGCTCGGACTATCTGAGGGGCCCCTGGCAGCAGGACCAGGATCTATCCCTGGTCATGAGCTGGCTAGTTAGAGCCCATTCCCTCTGGTGGGATGCCATGCTCAGTGTTAACGCAGAGGGGAGAGTCTTGGTCCTACCCCAACTTAATGTGCCAGACTTTGTTGACTCCCCATGGGAGCCTTACTGGTTGAAAGGAGTGGAAGGGGGTGGGCTGAAGGGGAGGTGGGATGGGGGAGGGGCGGGGAGAACTGTGGTTGGAATGTAAAATGAAATTTAAAAAAAAAAAGAGGAAAACAGACCCGTTTGAAAATAGCCCAAACCTTACAGCTACTGTGTGCCGGGCTGATTCAGTGGATACTGAAACTGTACACCGTGGTGCCTGCTCACACTTGGTGGGGGGGGTGCTCAGTTTGCCCAGTCATAGACTCTTCCTCATAGAAACATGCGGGGATTGTTTCTTGTCCACCTTAAACGCCGTTAAATTGGCCATCAAGAATAATTGTCACAGGGCCTACATATTAGGAGGACTGCAGCCGTGTTACACGATCATGTGTTCTTGGGATGAAAATGACAACGTTGAGCCGGGCAGTGGTGGCACACGCCTTTAATCCCAGCACTCAGGAGGCAGAGGCAGGCGGATCTCTGTGAGTTCGAGACCAGCCTGGTCTACAAGAGCTAGTTCCAGGACAGGCTCCAAAACCACAGAGAAACCCTGTCTTGAAAAAACCACCAAAAAAAAAAAAAAAAAAAAAAGAAAATGACAACGTTGAAACAGGTCACACACAACTGAAGGGGCTTAAAGCGGAGGGCCAGAAGAATAATTTACCGTTACTTAGAGCGGGGGGTGTCTGTCAACGAAAGCCCAAATGCTGAACCAAGGAGAGCAGAATTAACTGTGTCAGGAGGAACTTTCAGGCCAGGTGTTGAGCCTGGAACACAGTGGGGGACAGCAAACAGCGGTTCTCCCCGCCTTCTCTTTGATGGATGTGAACCGTTGCTTTCAAATTGCATTTCGTTATTTTTGTGTGTATGGGTGTTTTGCCTGCCTGTACGTGTGTCCCGAATGCATGCATGCTGTACCTGTAGACACCAGAAGAGGGCATCATAGCCCTTGGACCTGGAGCCACAGATGAATACTTAGCCACCACGTCAGTGCTCTTACCACGGAGCCGTCCATAAAACTTGACATGTGAAACTTTATATACAAAAATTATAACGCCATTGGTCAGACACCAAGGCAAATATGGATTTAGAGACCTTTCCTGAGGAGTTGTAAGTCAGAGTGGGTCATTTGTATTAAAACATGTTTGACCAACATTTGCAGAATTGCTTATCCATCTGGTGGGCAAGCTAGTTATAAAGAACAGATCCACACATCAGTGCTCAACTGTAACCCTAACCCCTGATACTCCACAGTAGTAGTGCAACAGCCACACTTCCTGAAGGTTCCTGGGCTCTGTTTCTGTCTTGGGTTCATTTGGCAAGATAAAGAAAGTCCTACCAGACTTTTGGTTTGCTTGTTTGTTTTTTGGAAACAGGGTTTTTTCTGTGTACCCCTGGCTGTCCTGGAACTCACTCTGTAGACCAGGCTGGTCTTGAACTCAGCGATCTGCCT
Source organism: Microtus oregoni (assembly GCF_018167655.1). NCBI lineage: Eukaryota > Metazoa > Chordata > Mammalia > Rodentia > Cricetidae > Microtus > Microtus oregoni. The sequence continues at coordinate 2,386 of NW_024545170.1, forward strand.
GCCTCTGCCTCCTGAGTGCTGGGATTAAAAGCATGCATCATCTGCACCTGGCACCTTATGTGTCTTTTCTTTTTTTTTTTTTTTTTTTTTTTTTTTTTTTTTTTTTAAGCGTAATTAAATGAGTTTAATTTAACATAGGTTAAACTTCATGACATTTTTTTTAGTTCAATTTAAATCTTCAAATCACCTGTCCAAAAAAAAGAACACTAATCAGTAACATTTTAATAGAAGTTTTTTAAAAACACATTTTGGAATCCCAAAATCAAGTATCGTTGTCTGTTCTTCTGTGTGTTTAGGAAAGCAACATGTTCTAATGTGGCCTTTTTCATTCTTAGTCTAGTAGGGAAAAGATTTTAAAAGTAAGTCTTTTTTTTTTTTTTTTTTTTTTTTGTTTTTCGAGACAGGGCTTCTCTGTGGTTTTGGAGCCTGTCCTGGAACTAGCTCTTGTAGACCAGGCTGGTCTCGAACCCACAGAGATCCGCCTGCCTCTGCCTCCCGAGTGCTGGGATTAAAAGCGTGCGCCACCACCGCCCGGCTAAAAGTAAGTCTTGAGGGACTAGAGAGATGGCTCGGCAGTTGAGAGCCTACTGCCTTCGCAGAGGGCCTGACTCTGCTTTCTTTTTCTGTATCTGTGCTTGGATTTCCTGCCTGGCTTCACTCTGCTAAGCCATTGGTTGAAACAGCTTTATTTATTAGTCAATAAATGCAACATACATACAGAAGGACTTCCCACATCATTTTCCCTTTTCTGTCTAAATAAAAAGGAAGATTTTAACTTTAATATAGTAAAATTACATATAACAAAGCAGTTTTTTAAAAAAATATTTATTTAAGCCGGGGGGGTGGTGGCGCACGCCTTTAATCCCAGCACTCAGGAGGCAGAGGCAGGCGGATCTCTGTGAGTTCGAGACCAGCCTGGTCTACAAGAGCTAGTTCCAGGACAGGCTCCAAAGCCACAGAGAAACCCTGTCTCGAAAAACCAAAAAAAAAAAAATATTTATTTATTTATTTATTATGTATACAATATTCTTTCTGTGTGTATGCCTGAAGGCCAGAAGAGGGCACCAGACCCATTACAGATGGTTGTGAGCCACCATGATGTGGTTGCTGGGAATTGAACTCAGGACCTTTGGAAGAGCAGGCAATGCTCTTAACCGCTGAGCCATCTCTCCAGCCCACAAAGCAGTTTTCAAATAATAATCACAGTTACAATATTTAGTCTATTTGTATTAGGCAATTATTTCCTCTATTATATTTCCAGCACTTGAGATTCTCTCTTCTATCTCTTTTATTCTGCTGTTTATACTTGCGTCTGTGGTTCCTAATCATTTTCTCATAATTTCCATTTCCATAATCCCCCTCATTTTTCATTTTCTTTATTGTCTCAATTTTAGTGTTCATGTCCTGATCAATTTCTTTCATCTGTTTGATTGCTTTTTCTTGGTTTTTGTTAAGGGATTTGTTGATTTCTTCCAATTATTTTGTTTGTCTTTTCCTTTATTTCTTTGAGGGAACGTTTAATTTCCTCTTTAAGGGCCACAAACATTCTCCTAAAATTAATTTTTTTTTTTTTTTTTGGTTTTTCGAGACAGGGTTTCTCTGTGGTTTTGGAGCCTGTCCTGGCACTAGCTCTTGTAGACCAGGCTGGTTTCGAACTCACAGAGATCCACCTGCCTCTGCCTCCCGAGTGCTGGGATTAAAGGCGTGCACCACCACCGCCCGGCATTCCTAAAATTAATTTTTAGGTCATTTTTTTCCTTGCCTCTTCTGTATTTGGGGTTTCAAGTCTTGCTGTTGTAGGGCTACTAGTTTCTGTTGGTGTTGTGTTGCTCTTTGTGGTGTTGTGTTCTTACCTTGTCTACCCATCTGTTTCTCTGGTGTCATTGGGACTCTGTTTGTTTCTGGTGATCACTCTTCCAAGTGCCAGTGAATCCAAGAATCAGATGGCTGCTCCTTGGATTCACTGTCAGTCAGGGCCATGATTTCAGTCACCCCGGAGGTCACTTGATATTCTCAGAGGTTGCTCAGTGCTCCTGGGGGTTGCTCTTCAATCCTGGGGGCAGTTTGGGTCTATTTGCACAGATGTTACTTGCTTGGGGCTGTTCCTGCTGAGGTTGCTGCCTTGGGTCTGCTCCAGCAGAAGTCTCTGGCTCAGGCCTGCTCCTTCAGTGGTGGCTCCCTTGTTCCTGTTCCTGTGGTGGTTGCTGCCTCAGGCCTGCTCTGCTGTGGTTGCTGGCTCAGACCTGTTCCCGCAGATGTCCTTGGCTTGGGGCTGTTTCTGGGGAGGTCCCTGTCCTGTGCCTGCTCCAGCAGACATCACCGGCTCAGTCCTTCTCTTGTGGAGATAGATCTCTGTCTTTGTCCTGCTCCAGTGGAGGTCCCTGGCTCAGGCCTGCTCCTGTGGAGGTTGCTGCCTCGGGCCTGCTTCGGCTGAGATTGCTGGCTCAGGCCTGTTCCCACAGATGTCCTTGGCTTGGGCCTGCTCCGACAGAGGTCCCTGGCTTGTGCCTGGTCCCACAGATGTCCTTGGCTTGGGCCTGCTCCCACAGAGGTCCCTGACTCGTGTCCAGTCCTACAGAGGTCTCTGGCTTTGTAATAGATTTCTGTATAGTCTTTTTGTTGTTGTTGTTGTTGTTTTTCGAGACAGGGTTACTCTGTGGCTTTGGAGCCTGTCCTGGAACTAGCTCTGTAGACCAGGCTGGTCTCAAACTCACAGAGACCCGCCTGCCTCTGCCTCCCGAGTGCTGGGATTAAAGGCATGTGCCATCATCGCCCGGCTTTCTATATAGTCTTTCCAAACATCCTTGGTGGTAGTTATCCTTCTCACCCCACATCTCCCTATCCTCTCAAACATTTCATCCTTATTTTTATCTTATGTGTCTTGGTGATTTGTCTGCATGTGTGTAGTGTGCCCTGGTCCTTATAGAAGCGGAAAGAAAGTGTCAAATCCCTTGGAACTGGAGTTACAGATAGTTACAAGCCACCATCTGATGCTGGGCGTGAAACGCAGATCCCTTAGAAACGATGCTGCTAACCACCGAGCTATCCCTCCAGCCCCAGTGTCACCATTTTAAACATGCTATGTCCTGAATGAAGGTGGGGACTGGGAGCACGGCAGCCTCCACTGTAATAATTCATATTCTTGTTCATTTCCTATGTATAAACACATATGTATTAAATAAATGGATATGTGGATATGTTTTTAATACTTATAAAATTTAAAAATTTGAAATTAAGTTAACAGTGCAATCTAGTAAAACGAGATATTGTATGCCGAGTAGACATTAAAATCATAAGCTGCGGCTACTCTAGTGCTAGTGTAGTGTCTCTCGGGATTGGAGAGGGTTCAAGCACTTGCTAGATAGGAATAAGAGGGCTAAGGCATTTTGAAACAGGGACCTTAAAATGTACTGTTGGCTGTTTATGTAGGTAAAGAAAATCTGTTTAATGGTCTGACCCTGAAACAGCCCCTTTTGTGTAAAAATCTAATGTTTTTGTTTTAAAGTTTTAATATACAGTGTTAGCCAGGATCTAATCAAGAAAAGGGAAAACAGACCTGTACCAGGCCTTTTCTTTTTGGGTCACCAACCTGCTCCCAAATCATGACACAGAGGCTTATTATTAGTTTTGAATGTTCGACCTAGGTTTGGAACGTTTCTGGCTAGCTCTTTTTTTTTTTTTTTTGGTTTTTCGAGACAGGGTTTCTATGTGGTTTTGGAGCCTGTCCTGGAACTAGCTCTTCTGGAACTAGCTCTTCTAGACCAGGCTGGCCTCGAACTCACAGAGATCCGCCTGCCTCTGCCTCCTAAGTGCTGGGATTAAAGGCGTGTGCCACCACCGCCCGGCCTGGTTAGCTCTTTTAACTTAAATCACCCCGTTTCTCTTTATCTACCTTTTGCCTTAGTGCTTATTACCTTTCTTCTGCATATTTTACTTTCTCTGCTTCTCTATGTCTGGCTGGTTAGTGGCTGCCTGACTGCTTGCCCCTGTGTGTCCTTCTTTGTCTCCTTCTTCTTCTCTCCTTCTTATACCTCCTGAGCCTAGCTTTCTCCTTCTTTTTATTTTCTCTGTCTGCTAACTCTGCCTATCCTTTCTCCTGCCTAGTTATTAGCTGTTTGGCTCTTTATTAGACCAATCAGGTGCCTTGGGCAGACAAGGTGAAGTAAATGTAACACACCTTTACATAGTTAACTAGTCCACAATAAACAAATGTAACACACCTTTACATAGTTAACTAGTCCACAATATAAACAAATGTAACACACCTTTACATAGTTAACTAGTCCACAATATAAACAATTGTAACACACCTTTACATAGTTAAATAGTCTACAATATAAACAATTATAACACACCTTTACATAGTTAAAGTAATAGTCCACAATACAAACAAATGTAACACACTTTTACATAGTTAACTAGTCCACAGTATAAACAAATGTAACACACCTTTACATAGTTAAATAGTCGAGTGTATAAACAAATATAACACATCTTTACATAGTTAAATAGTCCAGCATATAAACAAATGTAACACACCTTTACATAGTTAACTAGTCCACAATATAAACAAATGTAACACACCTTTACATAGTTAAATAGTCCACAATATAAACAAATGTAACACACCTTTACATAGTTGAAATAATATTCTACAAAAAAGACCACATTCTTTCTTAACATAATAATGTTGAGAACCACTTACTAGTGTTAGAGAGTTGAAGAGATATTTTATTTGTATTTTAACAAGGCTTGCCTGAAGATCAGAGTGCAGAGCTAAGCCACTAGGCACCAGGCAGTGGTGGCTCACACCTTTAATCCCAGTATTTGGGATCCCATGCCTTGAATCCCAGCAACTAGGGAGGTGGAGACAGGAAGGGATATGGCTGGGTGGAAAGGGGAATATAAGGCAGGAGGAGATAGGCGCTCACTGCAGTCTGAGGTTTGGAGTAGACAGTTGTAGTTCAAGAATGCCGTCTGAGGTGCAGTCTGAAGCAGCCTGCCACCATAGGGCTTGGAGGAGAGGCCTATCTCCTCCTGCCATACCTTTAATCCCTGCTAGAAATATCCATTTGTTGGAAATTAAGACCTCTGACCCCACAGACCTCAAGTTACAGGCACTAGAAATGACAATAACATGAATGGACTCTCAGTTAATGACGAGGTGAGACACTTCTATCCCTGCCACCACTGTTCTTAATCCCACACTTGACTCTTGGATCTGTGTATTTGGAGATAAATATTGCTCTATGTGGTATGTTGACTTAAAGTATACACAATACCCTCTACCTTTCAGAGGGAATGTGAATGCTTATTGTGCTTTTTTTATTTGGCACCAGAACTCAGTCTTATACGCTATTCCATCATGTGTCCAGGTCAGCTCTATCTATCTGGTCTGAGGTAAAGGATAAGACTGGCAAGTTCTATTTGTGTGACTCCACTCCTGTATTTGCTTTGCTGTATGCAGATGGAAGGTTCTGTCCTGCCTGGTTCTACAGCCGTTCAGTCCCAAAGAAATACACAGAGGCTTATATTAATTCTAAACTGTTTGGCCTATTGTTCAGGCTTATTACTAACTAGCTCTTGCAACTTATATTAACCTGTAGTTCTTACCTATGTTTAGCCATGTGGCCTGGTACCTTTCTTAGTAAGGCATTCTCATCTTGCTTCCTCTGTGTCTGCCTTGTGACTGCATCTCTTCTTTTCCTCTTCCCAGAATTCTCCTAGTCTGGTTGCCCTGCCTATACTTCCTGCCTGGTTACTGGCCAATCAGCATTTTATTAAATGAATACAAGTGACAAATCTGTATAGTGTACAAGAACATTATCCCATAGCAACTGTAAAATGGGTTCCTTGCAAGGAAATAATATTATGGAGACTATCATATAAACTATGTTCATAGGTGGAGGTACTGTCAGAAACATTTGAGCCTAGAAAGGGAATCAATATCTACACTATGTACCTACTCTATTGAAGATAAATGACTGTTCCTCTATGATATTAAGGTGGCAAGTTCAGTATAACCAACGGGTACCAGGCAACTAATTTCTTTTGGAAATAAGAACTCATTGATTGATTTATGATGTCAGTTGTTGGCCTTATTGCAGAGAAGACCATGACATCGAGCCTGTGCATGGACTCAAGTTCTGATTTTATGATTCTCTTTATTTTATTTTATTTTATTTTATTTATTTCATATTGGTAGAGTCTAAGTTTCTCAGACTGTCCTTAAGTTTCTGGTCCTCTTGTCTCAGCATCCCAAGTATTCAGGACCACAGGCATCTACAGCCACTGTCTCAGCATCCCGAGTGTCCAGGACCATAGGCGCCTGCCACCACTGTCTCAGCATCCAGGACCACAGGCACTACCACCACTTCTGGCTACTATGATTACTTTGAGACAGGCACGTTGAGTAGGTGGAGAAGAGGCCAATGTCAGACCTTCTGAACAGGACACAGATGCCCTCAAAAGAAAAATGGATGTTTTTACCCATGTAGCCATCTATCCTCCAGATCTCCTTTTCTCCCATCTTTGCTGTTTTTGTAGGCTGCTGACAATTTATTTGCAGCCAGAAATTACCTGCCCTGGAAGCTTTCGTTCACCCCCTCATCAGGGGTACTCCTCACTGGCACGGTACGGGCAGAATTGCCAGCTTGTGCGCACACACGGAGAACTGACTATAATTTAAAACCCTTCCACTGGATTTAAGTTCTTCCAGGAGACCGAAGTGCCGGGAGTAATTACCAAGTGAAGCTAAAGCTGCCTGCTAAGGCAATCTGTGCTTCCTGAACCTGCTCAGTCTCTTCGGGGTTTGTACTTAGGCTCGTGGCTGGGTGGGTCAGACGTACCCAGTTCATAAAGAGCAGCCGAGGCTGCAGACTTGATGCTTCATGACTAGCCAGTCAAATCCAGTTAGCAAGCCAGGCCCCTTCCCTCAAATGGACTAGTTATCTGCAGAAGAGGGGATGGCTTGCTTTGGAACTAAAGTCTTCTTGATAGCTCTTTTAATCAAGTTCACCAGAGTCTTCATATAGTATTCCTATTTGCTACAGATCTTTCCGATATTCCAGTATTGGCTTACTCTGAGTTAAAAGGTCCTTCTGTAGAGCCGTTTTCTTTCTTTCATTCCAAACAAAAGAGCCTGTTTTATGGGTTACTTGGCAAATAGGTCAAAGCATACATTTTGATGTATTGCTTTCAAAATCCAAAGGGATACAGCAAGTATAACATCGCTTTTGTTAGTGGTGTGCTTTCATTATTATTTTTTTTTTTTTGGTTGTTACTAATGCAGCACCACAGATTTGCTATGTTACAGAGAAAAGAGATTCATTTTGGCCCAGGGTTCTGGAGGATCTCTATCTAGTGACAGCCTTCTTGTTGGCAGAAGGGGATGAAGGGTGTCACACAGCAAGGCACAGGGAGTCTGTTGTGTCTAGGGATCTGGTCCCCTCCCACTTCTTAGACAGCCACCAATAATTCAATCACGAGGCCCCAGCCTGATGGCCTTCTCTTCCTCCAGTCACCTGCAGATATCACAGGTGGGTCAAGTGTCTACCCTCTCAGTGGGGAGCAAAATTTAACGCGTGGAGCCTCAGGGAACACCCAAACTGACATAGAGCAACAATTTGTCTTTTGCTTCTCAAGGGACATCCTGACAGTGGCCAGATCCCTGGACCGCCAGAGACTCGAACAAAGCGGTCGATTCCCTGGGGCATATAGCGCACACTCTGACACACATGGGTCTTATGAAGGCATCTCAAACACTCCCTTCCCGTTCTCAGGTCCAAACATCTGAGGTGTCTTTAGCACACTGACCAAAGCAAGCTTACGTTACGTAAGCAAGACTGTGAAGGTGAACTCGTGGACGCAGTCCATACAAATTGGAATGACTTAAAACGATTTGCTCTCCCCCGATAGACTTACGCCAGGAGCCTAGCTCCGTGTCCATTTGTTGGAGGAAAAGTTACAGCCCTCGCTGCAACCGGCGCTGCTCTTGCTCAACTTCACAACAATTTGTAGTGAAATTCGGCAGTCCCTCTGCCGGCAGCACAGGCCAAAGGTGAGTTAAATGGGGGATATATCGTGCTCCCCGCCCCCTGCACCTCCCACACTTTTGGCGGTGCTGCCGTCTAAATGCTGTAGGATTTAGTATTACCTCCTTTCTTCGAGACTCTGCTAGCTGTCGAGTCTGCATCTTCCCGTTATATACTCAAGAATAGACCACGTGTGTAACTACATTATAGGCCTGGGGTGATTGATACCTGCATAAAAACTCCACGCGTCTCCCGCTGCCATCCGCCTCGAGTTGATTGGTGGGTGGGGGTGGGGTGGGTGGGTCCTAGGTATCTCAGGAACTAGCCGGGAGTTTAGAAAGAGTTTAATAATCACAGAAATAGGCGGGCGTCTCCCTTTCCCTAGTGCTAGGCCACCCTGGAAGATGCCATTACGTTCCTTTGAGGAGAATTTGTAGGATATATTTATCGCGATATTTAGGGCCCCCTGAAGCAGACTAACATCTTCACTCTAGGGGTTCTGTGTCTATGACCTGGCTTCGTGTGGAGACTGGCTGGAATACTCCATTGTGAAGACACAGCCAGGTTTCAGGGTGCAGGCCCAGGGGTTCGCCTGCTCTAAAAATCAGGGGGCTTTTCAAAATCTCCCCACATATTCGAGGTTTGCCCACTTTACTGCTTTGTCTCTGCTGCGCATGGCCATGGGGTCATGTACCTGTGTCGTCTGGCCATTGTCACTCCAGCACCCCACTGTAGCAGGAATTCAGGGGTCTGGGTAGTGGTATTTCACTTGTATTTTAATAACTAAAGCTTGCCTGAAGATCAGAGAGTAAAACAGCCCGCCTAGTCGGCCTTACAGACCAGGCAGCGGTGACACACACCTTTAATCCCAGTAGACACACTAGTTTGCCATAGAAACCAGGCGGTAGTGGTGCACGCCCTTAATCCCAGCACTAGAGAGGAATATAAGATGGGAGGAGACAGCTCTCGGACACAGTCTCATTCTGAGATTCCTGGAGGTGGGATCGCCATTTTGGACTGAGGTCGAGGTAAGAGCCAGTGGCTGGTTGTTTTGCTTTTCTGATCTCCAGGTTGAATCCCAATTTCTGGCTCTGGGTTTTTAATTAATGGAGCTACAGGTCAGCTCAATGGAACAACCCCTCCCCATCCACCCCAGCATCCCACTGTAGCAGGAATCCAGGGGTCAGCTCAGTGGAAGTATCCCTCACCATCTCCACCCACCCCAGCATCCCACTGTAGCAGGAATCCAGGGCTCAGCTCAATGGAAGCCTCCCTCACTATCTCCATCTGTTAGAGTTTTTCTGCTGTTGCCCCCACTAACATATTACACAGCATCTTCATGTAAAGACACACATGTAAAGATGCCTTGACATGGAAGTCCAGACTCTCTGGATAGGCACTAATGCTAGTTTAGCCAATTTTTTCCTTTTTATTCGGTACTCAGCCAGCCCAAATTTTGCAACATCTCGCCTAAGACGACACCATTAACTGTGTGTGTGTGTGTGCGCACATGCACGTCAAATACACATGAAGTTGAAGGATTGCTTTAGGAGTTGGTTCTTCCCTCCTACTTTGTTTCTGAGGTAGGGCTCATTGTTTTTACGCTGTGTGTTTCAGGCTAGCTGGTCTGTTCTCCTTGTCCTCACCTGGGATGACAGATGCATGCGGTCCTCACATCTGGTTTATATGGGGTCTGGGGCTCAAGCCTGAGAGGTGCCAGGCTTGCAAGGCAAGTGCTTCTATCCAGAGAGCCATTTCCACGGCTGTTTTTGTGGTTTTGTTTGGAGACGGAAGTCAGGGTGGCTTTAAACTTGATGTAGTGGAGAATGACTTTGAACTCCTGACCTAGTGTATCGTTCTGAGATTATGGGTACTGTGCTCTTGACCTTTGCTTTGCTGATACTACCCGTTCAGACTGCTCTGCACCGGTGGTGCTCTCAGCCACAATGTATCCACAACGTTACTGCTTTGTCTTCTAGCAGGGTTGGGCTGTATGTATTATTTACCTGTTGAAACATGCGGCAACTATGCATTTCCGTTTGTTTTACATTTATTATCTAATTAGGGGAGGATATTGGATTCTAAAATAAATTTGTGTAAGTAGATAATATTATGTTTGAATTTCAATTCAGGGCAGTGACGGCAACGTTAAAAGCACTGCCTGCTATTTCTTTGACAGAGAATGTCTTCTAGGAGTATGATCCTCTCCCTTCCACTGACAGCACACACCTGGGGCGAAGAAATAGCAAGGCAGAGAGTTCAAGGCCAGATTGCTAGTAATATAGCAAGACACCATCCCAGAGAGAGGAGGGGAGGTGGGTGGGTGGGGGACCGAGTCTGACTCAGAACTCACACATGCGCTTCTCCACGGTGACCCAAAGCAGATCTGAAGTGAGTCTGTCAAATTACAGAATTTGTTCTCTCTCTTTTGGAAATACAGTCATATTTAGTTGGAGAATTCCCTGTCCTATTTACACAAGTTATTAGCAAACAGTTTGCTGAACAGCAGCATGGAGTGGCCACGCACACACATATGCACACACACACACACACACACACACACAGACACACACAGTCTGTAGAACAGCAGCATGGAGGGACCACACACACACACTGCGGAACAGCAGAATGGAGAGGCCTCACATCAGACAACCTGTGTTGTGTATGAAAAGAGTCTTGGGAGCAATGGCTTCACGATGGGGGAGGAGGGAATGTGTCTGCTTATCACTGGTGGCCGAGGAGAGGGGACCCAGGATGGTGCTCCCTCAGGGCCCCTTTCTGCGTGAGTTGAACCACAATCTGGAGGGTGAAGCAGAGTAGCGTTGGGATGTTGCTGTTGACCTGGCAGAGCGGGTGAATGACACCCAAGGGTGTCGAACAACTGCCATCACTCCCTTCTCCCATGAAATCTTCGGGGAGGCCCTGCCAATGGGGAGGAAGAACCCACAACTGGTTTGTGAGGGAACTGTAGAGGAAGGCGTTTTTAGCTTCATCCGGGCACTCCAGCTCGGATTTGCTGTTCAACCATCCTGAAGGCTGGCTCCATAGTCTGCTAGGGTGCTTGTGTCTGCCAGGGAGTGCCCCACCTCTTTCTTGTCTGCTTGACATTTCCCTCTGGATCTCAGTTTTCCCCCCCTCATAGAAGCCTGTCCAGTCTGGTCTCTTCCTTCTTAAGTGACCAGTCTTGTGGCCCCTTATTTCAGTTAAGAAATTATAGAATCAACAGTGATTATCTGGTTTATGGGAGTGTCTTACTTGAGGTTTCTATTGTTGGGATAAAAAATGATCAAGCTAGCCGGGCGATGGTGGCGCACGCCTTTAATCCCAGCACTCGGGAGGCAGAGGCAGGCGGATCTCTGTGAGTTCGAGACCAGCTTGGTCTACAGAGCTAATTCCAGGACAGGCTCCAAAGCCACAGAGAAACCCTATCTCGAAAAAACAAAAAAAAAACAAAAAACAAACAAACAAACAAAAAAAAACAACAACAAAAAAAAAACAATCAAGCTGGGCAGTGGTGGCGCATGCCTTTAGTCCCAGCACTCGGGAGGCAAAGGCAGGAGGATCTCTGTGAGTTCGAGACCAGCTTGGTCTACAGAGCTAATTCCAGGACAGGCTCCAAAGCCACAGAGAAACCCTATCTCGAAAAAACAAAAAAAAAACAAAAAACAAACAAACAAACAAAAAAAAACAACAACAAAAAAAAAACAATCAAGCTGGGCAGTGGTGGCGCATGCCTTTAGTCCCAGCACTCGGGAGGCAAAGGCAGGAGGATCTCTGTGAGTTCGAGACCAGCTTGGTCTACAGAGCTAATTCCAGGACAGGCTCCAAAGCCACAGAGAAACCCTATCTCGAAAAAACAAAAAAAAACAAAAAACAAACAAACAAACAAACAACAACAACAACAAAAAAAAACAATCAAGCTGGGCAGTGGTGGCGCATGCCTTTAGTCCCAGCACTCGGGAGGCAAAGGCAGGAGGATCTCTGTGAGTTCGAGACCAGCTTGGTCTACAGAGCTAATTCCAGGACAGGCTCCAAAGCCACAGAGAAACCCTATCTCGAAAAAACAAAAAAAACAAAAAACAAACAAACAAACAAACAACAACAACAACAAAAAAAAACAATCAAGCTGGGCAGTGGTGGCGCATGCCTTTAGTCCCAGCACTCGGGAGGCAAAGGCAGGAGGATCTCTGTGAGTTCGAGACCAGCTTGGTCTACAGAGCTAATTCCAGGACAGGCTCCAAAGCCACAGAGAAACCCTATCTCGAAAAAACAAAAAAAAAACAAAAAACAAACAAACAAACAAACAACAACAACAACAACAAAAAAAAACAATCAAGCTGGGCAGTGGTGGCGCATGCCTTTAGTCCCAGCACTCGGGAGGCAAAGGCAGGAGGATCTCTGTGAGTTCGAGGCCAGCCTGGTCTACAAGGCCTAGTTTGAGGACCGGCTTCAAAGCTACAGAGAAACCCTGTCTTGAAAAACCAAAAGGAGATAAAAAAACAACTTATACTTCTGCTTCCACATCACTGAAGGAAGCCAGGGCAGGAACTGGAGGCAGGAACCAGGAGGCAGGAACCTGGAGGCAGGAACTGAAGGCCATGAGGGAGGCACAACTTACAGACTTGCTGCTCATGCTCAGCTTTCTTTCTTTCTTTCTTTCTTTCTTTCTTTCTTTCTTTCTTTTTTGATTTTTCGAGACAGGGTTTCTCTGTGGTTTTTGGTGCCTGTCCTGGAACTAGCACTTGTAGACCAGGCTGGTCTCGAACTCACAGAGATCCGCCTGCCTCTGCCTCCCAAGTGCTGGGATTAAAGGCGTGCGCCACCACTGCCCGGCCTCAGCTTGCTTTCTTAAACATCCAGGACCACTCAGCCAGGAGAGGCACCACTCACTGAGAGCTGAGCCTTCTCACACGACGCATCAGTCAAAAAAATGCCCCCTCAGCTTGCCCCCAGGTCAGCATTTTCTTAACGGAGGTTCTCTCTTCTCAAATAGAGTCTGTATCAAGTTGAGGTATCAAGTTGAGGTACTAGACAGCACAGTATCTTAATTACTTATGCCCCATTTTTTCCCCTCGCCCAGTCACTGCCTGGATTACTAAGTATTTTCCCACATTTCAGAAGTACTTACTATGAATCGCTAAGGCTGTATTAGAAACCCCTGCGGCTGGACAGAAGTCTTCTACCTGTCAGGGAAGCAAGACAACTTACAAACTTGTAGGAATGATTCAGCCAGGATTGTGCATTTTTTCTTTTCTTTTCAGTACCACCTCCAGCCCAAGCCCAGGCTACCAATTTAGGGTAATGTGTGCCTTAGCTAGGAGGTGGCTGCAGAAGTTGAAATGAAGGACCGGAGCCCCTGTTTCTCCCGCCCCTGTGTGTTAAGAGAAACACTGGAATCGTGAGCCCAGGGCCTCCTTATGCTTTAAACAAAGGGACGGTCTGCACGGCGGCCAGGTGGCAGAAATTTGGGGCGTTGGAGCAATGTGATTAGGGTAGAGGTTTAGGAAAAAGGGGGTGTGACGCATTCCCAACGGTGAAAGTTGGTGGCCCAAGAGTCGCAAGCTTTCTGGGCCCCTGGGGTGTGTCTGCGAGGGTTTGCCCATCAGTCACGCGCGCGTGGGTGAGATCGCCGGGGAGGGTCGCCGCCGTCGTCAGCCCTCCCTACGCCCCACTACCCACCCCGGGGCTTCTGGCCGAGCAGGGTGCAGGTGCGGGAGGGCGCCGGGGCCACGGGCTGCGAGGAGCGGCTGCGGGCGGCAGGAGGCAGCGTCGGCCCGGGCGGCGCGAGGGAGGCAGCGCGCGGTGATGTCAGTGGCGGCCCAGCTGGCAGCGGCCGGCACTTCCTGTATAAAGGCGGGCGGGCCGGGCTGCGACTCCCGCGAGCCGGGGTTGGGCTCTGGGCGGCTGGCGGCGGCGGCCGAGCAGCGGGAGGGCTGTCACATCGGGGAGCCGGGCTCCCGGCGCGATCCCAGGGCTGTCCCTTCCGTCGCCCCGGCTCCCGGCGGCGTGACATCTGCGGAGCGGAGACCTGGATGTGCGCGCGCGCGCGGGAGCGGAAGAATGGCAGTGCTCAAACTCTGCGACCAGGTAGGGGCGCGGGGCGCGGAGAAGGGGGCGCGGCGGGCGCCGAGCGAGCGGAGCGCGCCCGGAGCTGTTTACGCGCAGGGCTGGAGCGTGCACGGCCGGCCGCGGGGCTCGGCTCCCGCGCAGTCTCCGCCCTGGGCCGTCGCAAGTGCGCGTTCGCGGCTGGAGAGGGTCGGCGGGCTGCGGGAGTGGTCGCCGTGAGGAGACGGGGGTGGGGGGTGGGGGATGCGGGCCGTCACCGCACCGATCGGGGGAGGGGAGCCCCGGGCCGTGCTGCGCAATCGGGAGCACTCAGCCTGGGGCTGTCCGGGGGAAGGCTGCCCGCGGGGTCAGGAGGAGGAAGGTGGACGCCGGCAGAGAGGCTCGCGGCTCTGGAGCTCTCCTGCGCCAGGCAAGAGACTGGCCCGGATCCCCGCTCCGGTGGGGTCGGTTGTCTTCATCCGTTGGTTAGGACATCTCGACTTCCTCTTTAGTTGCCCAGAGGCAGGGTGTGGGTGCGGGATGGGGGTGCTGAGAGCTGAGAGACGGGCGCTCAGTTCGGATCTCCCAGTAGGAGGTGAAGTCAGGTCCCAGGGTGAGCTTGCAGACGCTGGTGCCCCCATCTGCTTTGTTACTTTTCTGACCGAGACATCACACCGGGCAGCCCGGGACTTCTGCTCGAAGCCAGGCGATTATTTGTTGAACCCCATTGACAGTCCTTGCTACACGTCTGGGTCTTTGACACTCATGGAAGTCCAAGCAAGTTGTGAGACAAAACAAAAAACAAAACAAAACCCCCAAACCTGTTTGTAGCTCTTTCCATGGCGGGGGGCGTGTGGGGGGGGGGAGACCATGTTCCTCCAGGTCCGGGTCTACTCATCCTCAGTGAAACTGTTTTGGGGTCCTGATAACAGAGAGTCAGTCTTGACTCTGACACATGATGCCAGACAGGCCAATCCTTGTTATTAAACATCTCAAACTTCTTTGGAGGTGTCTTGCTAGTTAGTACCCGGCCAGAAGGTCCTGCGACTTCAGTACAGCCCAACCCATTGCAGGACTGATCCCCAGTGATTTGTTTTGCTCTTTGGATTGACTTTGCTTCAACTTCTTGTCGTCCTTACATAGTTACAGCCCCTTCTCTTTTCCCTTCCCCCACCCCATTCAGAAGCCACTGAGTTGAAAACTGTTAAATTTAGCAGGGAGAGCAACTGCTAATTGGGGGCGAACCTGCCCCTCCTCACTGGCTCCTGAGCAGTGAACGCAATTGTAAACCGATATTAGGATTTCCCCTAGCCTTCGTTCACGGTGTTCGCCAACTGTTAAGACAGTCGCTTGCTTTAAGTCTTACCTTGCTTTGAATATGGGTCCTGTCTACGTGGATGGAACGCATACTTACGTTCTGTAACAACCTGGTTCTAGTAGGCATGGTTGTGTTATATATAGTAAAGGATTTCATGCAGAATTTTACTTATAGCGACGCAAATCACCTCTCCCGAATTCCTTAGCTTCTAAGTGAAACAGCTGGCCTAGAGAAGAAACAAGGCTACCTCAAGACCCTCTGCTGTTGGCTGGTGGCGTCGCCTCCCAGGCTCCTCTAGTAGAGAGCTGAGGCCTAGAGATACCTCCTCTCTTTGGGCAGACAGCGAGGTAGGGGAAGGCATGCTCTCCTAAATCGCACCAGCCCTGGTGAAGCTTGTGCTGCCGGGTTCAACCACACAGGAAGTTAGTCTCAGGCTTCAGCGATGTCTGTCTGTGGAAACACTTCTAAGTACATACCCTCGGTTCCCCCAGTGAACTACAATTGCTGCTGGGGAGACAGAGATAGAACTTCCATTGGATTCTGTCTCCCGACAGATGGAGAGAGCCCAGGAGTTCCGTGACTCCAGAACACCTGAACCCACCAGGCTGTTTGGGGACTAGGTCAGAGGAAGACTGGGTGGGGTGGTGGTAGGGTGGGGTGGGGTGTCAGTGGTGAGCCAAGATGGTTTCTGTGTTTCTTTGGGTCCAGGAAGTGTGTTTCTCTTGCCTTATATAGTCTTGCTTTGTGTTTTGAAGTGTGCTTCTTAGCCGTTGCTTCTGATCTTCATCTACTCCTGCTAACGCCCCTTTGATTAAGCTTCTTCTAGAAGAGCTTTGCCCCAGCACTGTGGATGGAGAGTCACCAGCATGGACTCCTGCTTCAGTCTGAGGTGGAGCAGCTTGCTCTCTACCTAGGGATGGCATAACCCTGGCATAAAACCCTCTCGGCCCCCCTCTTCCTGGTCCGTTCAATGCCTACTTGCAAGGCGAATCTTAACTTTTGGCGACAGCTCTTGGGTTTTTTTGGGTTGAGGACACATTCTTGCCACTGATAACTTTGAATTGTCTCACTTTGCTTTTGGATGTCCTTGAGGTGAGAGGTGATCACCGGTGACATTTTCTGGCCTACCAACCCCGAAGGCTGGAACTGTCTGGGTGGTGGTGGTCGCTACTTCAGCAGTCAATCCTGCAGTGGTCTCTGGGTCAAGCGAGAGAAGCATTGTGTCTTTTCTGTTTTGGGAAGGCTGAAAAGAAAGGGGAGGGGGGGGGAAGGGAGAGGCTGCTGTGGTTTTTAGTCTTCTGCTGTGAAAAGGAACTGGGAACCACCGCTGCAAACACGCTCCACTTAGCACTTCTGCATTTGAAAGTCTGTCCTCCCGTCATTCTTTTTTTTTCCCTCTCTCTCTCTCTCTCTTTCTGATAGTGTTTCGGGACCATTTTAGTTTGCCCAGGACTGAGGGGGGTTTCCTAGCCTTTAGTGGTAAAGCGGAGACAGTCGCGAGCAATTGGAGGAGTTGGTTCTTCTCCTCTGAAGCATTGTTATTCAGCAATGTAATTAATACAGTCCTATACCCATTTCCTCATAGGTGGACACGAGGCATTTGTTTACCTCTCGGGAGAACCGAGATAATCATAAGGTTGGAGTGTCTTTCATCACGTCCAAATAGCAACGTGTTTAGCTGAAAATAAGCGTTCATGCGGCCTTTTGCAGTTGGATTTAATACTTGAACTTTTGTATGGAACTTGTAGGGTGAATTCCATATGTAGAGAGGTATAAAGGACTGTAGAGATATCAGCGTCTGGCAGCATCAGCTTGGCTCTTTCCTTCAGTTTTTCCCCCTCTCAAAGTTCCTTAGCCAGGCTGGCGGGCGGCGTCCTTGCCCATGAAAGGTTTGCTTTTCTGCCGAGAGTTTGCTAACGACAGCAGAACCGCTCTCGGGTTTGTAGAGCCCGGTAGATACAAGCTTCAGCACTTGGCTCTTTCTGAGCGTCCCGCCTGGAGGCCTTCTGGTTTAGCGTCTCCTCGCCAAGTCCTAGCTCACACTCCTGTCCCCCACCTCCTTGCCAAAGGCACTGTCTGGCAGCTGCGGCCAGAGACTAGAAATTCTGAAGCTTTGAAAGCAGGATTTCTGGCCACAGTGTGGGGCCTTTGGACACGTTTTTTTATCAGGCCGTCCTAGATTTTCCAGCCACCCTTGGTCTGCGAGCCAACACTGCCCATGCTACAGGAGCGAAGGAGGAAAAGAACAAATTTAACTTTTGGACTCTGTTCTGGTCGCCCGTGACCCAGTGGTACGGTTTTGGGAGTGTACCGGCCGGCCGGCCTTTCGTGGCTTGTGCCTAATCGTGGCTTGTACCCTGGGCCTTTGTGGTGGTGAATCATCTCTTAATCCTCAGCCACCCTAGGTGGATGGTGAGGCTGTCAATCCTGCTGGATGGGCGAGGAAACAGGAGCAGGGAGGGAGGTTGATGGACTTGTTCAGGTCACACACCCAGAGAGCAGCTGAGGGCAGTGACCTCCCCTGCCCGTCTGATTGCATAAGTGGGGTTCTGGTACAGGCCATACTTTTCATAGCTGACCAGGGAGCAGCAGGTACAGAAGGCAGGTCTCTTCCCTCAGTTACGGGGGAGCTCTGTGGAGCATCTGAGGGTGGGGTCAGACCCACCTCTGTCAGAGTGAGGACCTTGAGGCCTCTGTCCCTAGCTGTTAGTCCCTGGCTTGTCCCATTAACCTTGCCACCCCTGCACCCACCGAGTGATGCGTTAGAACATGTTGATTCTTTTCTTGATTGTATTTTTGTACGACATGGGAACTTTTAATCATCTTCCACATTGGGCCACCTTAGGAAATCAGAGAGCTGGACCAGCAAATGGCGAGTTTGAAGCCTCCATAGTCAGTTGAAATAACTGCCCTTGACATCTCAATACGCTTCCTTTAAGGGTCTCTTTAGCCAGGTACAGACCTAGCACTTCTGTGTGATGGTATCAGTATCTCCCGTTGTGGATATCTGTTTTCTAGACCGAGGACTTTTTGAAATAAAGATATGCGTCCCTTAAATCCCTTACTGTCTGCTTCAGGATAAATGAAAGTCTGGCCCAGAATAGATGGAGCCTCCTTTCTTAAAAGAATGCGCTAAGTTTCACTTCCCCTATTCTCAGAGGAGAGTAAACAGAAGCCCAGAAAGGGGCAGTTCTTATGGAAGACGTAGAACTAACACCATCCTGAGAAGGTTTCTATCTCAGCAACATAAATACGATGTATTAACCTACAGTGTTTAATGGGTATTATATTTACAACGTAATGTTAAATTATTTTAAAAATTTGTAATTCTTTAATTTTTTTGCGTTTAAAAAATTTAAGGTGTGTGTGTGTGTATTATGTTCCTGCGTATGTGGAGGTCAGAGGACAACCTGTGGGCGTCGATTTTTTTCTCCCACCATGTGGGTTTTGAGCACCGCGCTTAAGTCGTCAGGCTTGGTGATGGGTGCTTTTTACCTCTGAAGCCATCCGGCCAGCTCTGCCTAACTTCCTATGAGCCAGACATCTGATAATGCCGTGCGTTTCGAAGTTAAGACATGACTCTTATAGGGGGCGACGGAGATGGCCCAGCGGGGAAAGCCTCTGCTGTAGAAGGCCGACAGCTTGGCTTAGATCACAGGAACCCATGCCATGCAAAGACAGAAGAAGGACACCAGCTCCACAGAGGTGCTCTCTGTTGGCCACATACATGTTCATCATGGTGCATGTTAACTTGGGTCATTCCCCCCATAAGACAACAAAAATCTGCTACGATAGATTTCCATATACACCCCCAAAGAAAATTTGATTTTGAAGCTAAGATCTTAAAAATGGTACCGGAAGGATTGGCTCACTGGATAAGGCATTTGCCACCAAGCTTAAAGACCTGCGATCAATGCCTGGGACTCACGTGGTGTGAGAGAACCGACTCCCGCAAGTTGTCCTCTGACTCCCACGCGTGCCTCATGGCCCACGTGCCCCTCCTCTCACGTGCCCCTCCTCCCACGCGTGCCTCATGGCCCACGTGCCCCTCCTCTCACGTGCCCCTCCTCCCACGCGTGCCTCATGGCCCACGTGCCCCTCCTCTCACGTGCCCCTCCTCCCACGCGTGCCTCACGTCCCACGTGCCCCTTCTCTCACGTGCCCCTCCTCCCATGCGTGTGTCATGGCCCACGTGCCCCTCCTCTCCGTCAAGAAACGAATACAATGGAAGTTAGGAAGAACGATAGCGGTGGGCGTAGCTGTTTTAAGAGTTTACTGGTCTGTTTGTGGGGCCCCTGGCAGTGGTTCAGGACCTGGCCCTGATGCATGAGCTTGATTTTTGGAACCTATTCCCCAGGGTGGGGTGCTTGGCCCAGCCTTGATGCTGTGGGGAGAAGCTTGGTCCTGCCTCATGCTTTGTTGACTCCCATGGGAGGCCTTATCCTTTCTGAATGGAGACGGAGGAGGAGAAAGAGTGGATGGGGGGGGATGGGGACATGAGGTAGAAGGGAGGCTGGGGGGAGGGGACGGGAGGAATGGAGGGAGGGAAACTCTTGTTGGTATGTAAAATAAATTTAAAAAAAAGATTAAAAAAAAGAACTCTTGGCATTTAGCATTATTTGGAAGTCTCTTTATGCGTGAAAACTCCTGGTTTGTCTTTTTCTTCCTGATCTGTCATGTACTCAAACACTTAAAAATTCTCGTAGACGGTTGGGAGTGCATAGACTTTGGTGACCATGTCATTTTCCTCTACCCCATGGCCCTTTGAGAACCGTAACGGTGCTGTTAAATATTAATGGCCAAGGGACCTTCCAGGTATGTCTGTGTACACAGTCACACGCAGACTCCTATCTTGCCTCTGTTTGCTCGCCTGAGGTTCGACAGCGACAGGTTTGGCTTCTGTGAGTTCGGTTGACACTGGAGCCTGCTGGCCACGTGCTAGCCCGAGGTTAGAACACGCAAGAGCCAAGCATTCTGACTCTTCTTGTCCAAGATGTGGGAGGCTGTGCGACCGAGGCTATGTTGCTGTGGGCATAAGTCGAGGGGATGGCGGACGACTGATCTCTGGGCTCTAGGTTCCTCTTTGTCAAGTGAAGATGCCGGACTGGATGTCTTGGTGGTGCCTGAGCTCTGCCTTGTTCCTCCCATGCTCAGTCCTTCTAATGGGGTCTGCTTTACAGTGTCTCCCCCGCGTGTGGCTGATGTGTGCGTCTGCACGTGAGTTAAATGGTCTCAGGTTCCCGAAGAGGTTTATTCAACGTTAGCGGTTTAGAGACTGATTCTTGTTCTTTCCCTACTTCAGTTTATGGGGAATCTGTGCGCCTATTTTATAGGTGGTTTCTTTTATTACTCTACTCTTGTCTGCCTCTGGTGATTCAGAAGTTGACGGCAGACAGTTTTCCTGGCCAGTGTTCGAGTTTGTGGAGAGTTGGGGACCTGAAAGGTGAAATTAATGGTTCACAAACCTACTTTCAAATTGTGATAGTCATTCTGCCTGGACACAGTGCACACATCTGTAATCCTAGTATCAGAGGTAGAGGCGGGAGGATCGGGAGTTCAAATTCATCACTGGCTATCCTTGGCTATATAGTGAGTTCAAGGCCAACCTGGGTTACAGAAAGACCTGTCTCAAAACCAAAACCAAACCAAACCAAACCGAAAACCTTTCACTTGTCTCCCCTTTTGAAAACTAGTTATCTTTAATACTGGAAGACCATTTGCCCCAAGGAAGCTTCCAGAGCTTTTAGTAAAATTAATTAGACTTGTAGAGACACTGGTGTTGCCCTGACATGGAAATTTAGTGGCAGTTCTAACTTGTCTCTGGAAGTTTCAATATTAAATTACTTTGTTTTCGTTTATTTAAAAAATAGCATCAGACTGGGAATAAAGTTCCTAGGATTCCACTTAGGGAACTCCTGGTATTTATATGGCTTTTCGCAGGCCCCGACATTGGATTTTCTTGCCTATATAAAGAGGCTGCCGGGTACAGATTCTTGTCAAGTTTTTAGCCTCTCCCATTGTGAGAAAGCGTCCTCCCTCTTTGTGGTGACGGAAGCTTTAGCCTTTCCCAGGCCTGATGAATGTACTTTGAGTCTTGCTGAAGGACCATGGATTCGTTCTCCAAGAAGGTCTTCTGAGATGTCCAGGAACCAGGTACGGAGACACAGGATGCTCTTAGTGTGGTCCTTTGAGAACGGTCTTGAATTGTTTTCACTTAGGGGAGACCCTGGATCTCTCATGAGCCGTGGTGAGCTGGGCCAGCGTGGGCCAGCGTAGCCCAACGTAGCCCAGTATAGCCAGCATAGCCAGCGTAGCCCAGCGTAGTCCAGCATTCTGAAGCTTCCATCCAGAATAGAGCAATCAGCATGGTAGAACTTAGGCCATGCGGTCTTCCCTGCTCAAAAGTCTGATCCCACTGAGTGAAAGCCAAGGTCGCTCGATTCCTTCTGAATCTCTACGTCTGTGCTTTTCCAGTTTCCCCAAAGTGTGATACTGGATGAGGGCAGGTGTGACGTTAGTCATCTCCTAGAGAGAGGACTGGAAATGAGCTGGGGCGCGTCGTGAGACTTAACCCCGCCAACAGGGCCACGTGAGAGCTGACTGTCATTTCATTTTGCCAGTGAAGAAAACGAGAACCCAGAGATTGAGGAGTTTATTTAGGACCCGTGAGTCTGGGAATCACGGAGCGGTGGGCTCGACCCCAGACAATATGGTCTTAGCCCTTCTGGCCTCTGAGACAGGGCCACTGTCACAAGAGACCCTCAACACGGTTTGGCGTCGCCTGGATACCTGGAGAAGTGGGTCTGAATCTTTGCAGTGCTCACTGCATCTGCTGATTTCATAGGCGTGGTATTTTACAAGTTAACTCATACCTGCCTCATCCCAGGAAGAAAACTGTTATGTAAGCTGACGTAGACCTTCTGGGGGGTCTTCTGTATCCATGATACCCCCTGCTTTGGTAGAACGGTCCTCTTGTTCTGGCAGCGTTGAGGGGGCAGGTGTGCGTCCGGGAATAGCAAGGACTTCATAGAAGGGAGCTGGATGGTTTTGGGTGGCACAGGACATGGGTAAAAGAATAGTGACGGGGGGCTGGAGAGATGGCTCAGTGGTTAAGAGCATTGCCTGCTCTTCCAAAGGTCCTGAGTTCAATTCCCGGCAACCACATGGTGGCTCACAACCATCTGTAAAGAGGTCTGGTGCCCTCTTCTGGCCTGCAGGCAGACACACAGACAGAATATTGTATACATAATAAATAAATAAATAAAATAAATATTAAAAAAAAGAATAGTGAAGGTCTGAGATGCTCTGTGTTTTAAAGTAAAAAGTTAAAATATATGGGCTCTAAGGAAACTATAGGAAGCAAATGGCCCTGTTTCTCAAAGAACACACCAGTCACGGAGCGGGTGTGGGGAGAGTTGAGAGTGAGCGGATTAAAGAGAAGAGCTCTCACGTGACCAGTCAGAACTGGTGGTCTGGATTCTGATCTAAAGAAACAAAGCTATACCTCCACAGGATGGTGTTAACTAAACAGGACTGGCTATGTGGTGGTTAGTGTGGGCACTGCAGCTTTTTCTAGGAAGAGAGTCCTCTGGAAAATTAAGAGACAAAGCCACAAAACTTTACCATCTGCCGAGGTGAACCTAACAATAGCCCCAGCACTTCTGGAAGCAACTCTCCCCTCTCCCGCCACCACTCCTCCTGTTCTCTTTGAGTGCTGTTAGAGGTGACCCCTCTCAACTGACAGCTTGTCTTCAAGGTCCTCATTGTCTTTGATTGATTGACAGAAAATCACAGTCTGAGCAGGGTATGGTGGTGCTCAACACTTGGGGAGCAGGTCAGGTAGATGTCCTTTCCTGCCTCCTCCCCACTTTTTGGATAGAGTCTCTCTGTGTAATCCTGACTGTTCTGTAGCTTGCTGGATAGTCCAGGCTGGCCTCAAACTCACAGAAATCCTCCTGCCTTGGTTTACTGAGTGCTGGGACAAAAGGCATGGTTTTCCTCCCTCCTGGTTCTCTCTCTCTTTCTCTTCTTCTTCTTTTTTTTTTTTTTTTTTTTTTTTTTTGGTTTTTCGAGACAGGGTTTCTCTGTAGCTTTGGAGCCTATCCTGGTACTAGCTCGTGTAGACCAGGCTGGCCTCGAACTCACAGAGATCCACCTGCCTCTGCCTCCCGAGTGCTGGGATTAAAGGCGTGCGCCACCACCGCCCGGCTCTTCTCTCTCTCTTTCTGACAAGGCCTTGTGTAGCCCAGGCTAGCCTTGAACTTGCTGAAGTTGATGTTTGGAAGTCTGGGCTGTGCACACAGCTTTGATCTTAGCTTCCACCTTAGTCTTTCTGGATCACAGTTGTCCTCGGCTGATGCAGGAGTATCTGCTTGTGGGGAGCCTGTGGCACTTCAGTGGGAAATGTCTAAGATCAGTGAGCGGACATTTGTGGTGCTTTGCCAATGGTCCCTGAATCTTGGCTCCTCGTTGGTCAAATTAAAGAGATGAGTACTTGAGGGTCAACTTCAGCTCTCTCAGGATAGGTTTAAGTGCTAGTTTTTTGTTTGTTAATAACCTTTACTCTTGTTTTATTTCTAACGTAATGACTGTGGCACACAGAGACTTGATTTTTGTATGAATTCTCTTTATCAAGTACCCTGCGTGTCAGGTCCTACAATTTAAAAAGAAATAGTTCTTTCTTTTTGTTTCAGGTTTTATCTTGTCATTGGCTTCGCGACTTAACCCCCAGAGTTCACATTTAGACGGGTTCACCCGGATAAGCGTGCGTGGAAAAGACTGGGGTTTGCGGATGTTCTTGAACCAAGCTGGCGAAAAGGACTTTGGGAAGGCTAGAACGCTGCCTCCTCTCCACACGGTGTCAAGAGGCCTTTTTGAGGCTGGGTCTGAG
>NW_024545171.1:0-26641 GCF_018167655.1 Microtus oregoni
TTTTCTTGGTTTTAGGTCTATTATTAAGTTAATGTTTCCATAAGTATTAATTAGGGATGAACAGAGGAGTAAGGTTTAAACAAAGTAATTCTCTTAGATACCATTTTGATTTGACATGAAGCAGAATTTGACACAAGGTTTTGAATGGACTTTTGTAGAATTGTAGTGTTCTTATACTTTGTAGACATTTAAGTAATTTTTTTTTTTTTTGGTTTTTCAAGACAGGGTTTCTCTGTGGCTTTGGAGCCTGTCCTGGAACTAGCTCTTGTAGACCAGGCTGGTCTCGAACTCACAGAGATCCACCTGCCTCTGCCTCCCGAGTGCTGGGATTAAAGGCGTGCGCCACCATCGCCCGGCGACATTTAAGTAATCTTATGTGTATTCATGTGTGTGTAGATTTGGATCTCATGATTTTGTTTATTTTATTATTTTGGTGTTTTAAATGTTGTTGTTATGTATCTGTGTTGTTGTATCTGTGCACATGGAGGCCCGGAGGAGGTGTCAGATCCCCTGGAGCTGAAGTTATAGACAGCTTACAGTACTAGGAATTGAACTCAAGTCCTCTAGAAGAGTAGCATGTTAATGGTTAAGTAGCTCTTAACCATTTCTCCAGCCCTATTTTGGCATTTTTGAGACTGAGTCTCACTTAGTCTAGGCTGACCTTGAACTGACTGAGTAGCTGAGAATGACCTTGAATTCTTGATTATCTTGCTCCCACCTCCCAAGTGGGAGCACTTGCCACCATGCCACTTGACATGTGCCACCATGCCAGCTGAAAGTTGTTGCGTTTGTGTTTGTGGTACTAGGTACGCAAGGCCTTGTTGTATCCCGGGCAAGTGGAGCTCTACTTTCAGCCACTCTACTAGTCCACTTAATAGGATATGTTTTGCCTTTTGCTAAAGTGGACTAATTATTTCACTGTAATCTTGAAGGTATTTATATTATCATTTTCTGGAGATCAAACCTAGGGCTTTTGACATACTGGCTAATTTTTTTCTACCAACTGACCTACATTGCCAGTCTATAAGATAATGATGAATCTAGATGATATAACTAAATATAGTCATGCATCTAAGAGTTCATGGAAACTAGCTGGTAAAATTATGTAATGGTGGGTAAAAATATATAGGTGGGGCAGGAGAGATGGCTCAGGTCTTCCAGAGGACCCAATTTCAAATTCCAGTACCAATGTCAGGCAGTTCACAGCCACCTGTAACTCCAGCTCCAGGAGAATGCAATAAGCCTCTAGGCTCTGAAGGTACCTGCACTGATGTGCACACCCCATATTTGAAATTAAAAATAATAAAAACATATCTTTAAAAATGCAGCTTTTAGTCAGTTATTGTGTTTCTGATTTGTGGCTTAGAACAGCCATTGAAATTGGTGAAGGTCTAAAGATACATACCACCCACTAAAAAATGGTAGAGGGAGCTTGGGTAAGCAGATTAGGTTTTTCAGACATAGCCCATCAGACAGAGGGCTACCTTGTTAAGGTTCAGAGGAGGAAACCTATACAAAGTAGATAGCAAGATTATAGAATTCATTATTTCTCAAAATACAAATAGTATTCCAAAGTACTTAGACTAATTACAGAAGGCGATTAGTCGGTAATAAGATTATTGGTACCTGTGAATTGTTTTTCTGTTTTGCTTTTTTATTTATTCATGCACTATTTATCCATTCATTCATTCATTCATTCATTCATCATCAGAGTCTTGATTCTGTAGTAAAGGTTGGTCTAGAACTCCCTATGATATAACTGGGGTGGGGTTGGGCACCTGAATTTAGGACCATCTTCCTGCCTCAGTTTCCCAGGTGCTAGGATTACAGGTGTGTGTTACTGTGCCTGCTACATGAGAGGCTTTGAGGATTACTATCAGCCTGTGCTTAAGGCCACTAGAAGATAACCATACTTTTCCAAAGCATCAGTCACTGATTGAGGGACAGCACTAACTCAAGTAGATCGTGGAATTGTCCCAGTTTAGCCAGTCATTACCTTATTGGCAGACCTTTCAGTTCATCCAGTGAATGCCAGTAAACAATACAGAGTCAGTTTATCAGTAAAACTAACTACTAATTCTGGAAACCAATATACATGGTAATTCTTTGGAATATTTAATAAAATTTTACTTTGTAGGATTTAATTTAAGGTTCTTTCACCCACATAACAGTTTGGGATGATAAACGTGACTCATATTGCCATTATCTCTGCTTGTTATTGACTGATAGATTCTTTTTTTTTTTTTGCAGGGTGAGGTTGAATGTTTATTCAGGGGGTTATGGAGGAGGAAGGGTGAAGGGGGGGGGACAGAAAGGGAGAGGGAGGGAGAGAGGGAGAGAGAGAGAGAGAGAGAGAAGAGGAGAAAGAGACAGAAGGGGAGAAGCAGAGAAGTGGGGAGAGAGGCAGAAGCAAAGCTGCCTCTCCGAGAGGAAGATGGAAAAGAGGACTGATAGATTTTTTTTTTTAAGTTTTTTTTTTCGAGACAGGGTTTCTCTGTGGTTTTGGAGCCTGTCCTGGAACTAGCTCTTGTAGACCAGGCTGGTCTCGAACTCACAAAGATCCGCCTGCCTCTGCCTCCCAAGTGCTGGGATTAAAGGCGTGCGCCACCACTGCCCGGCGACTGATAGATTCTTACTGTCTGTTGAGCATGTCCTCCTGCTGAATGGACTGGTGAGTCGGACTAGCAGCACAGTTGAGCTGCTAATAAAACGCAGAGTCAGCCGCTTTTCATTACTCGCCCACTCAGCTCTGATGGTACTTAATACTAATGAGTAATGTAGTGGCAGGTGCAGGACTGAGGCTATGGTTGGATGGTAATCCTTCTGCCTAGGCATGAAATGAAATCAAGGTTTCTAAATAAGCCTGAGAGCCAAAGGGTAGGTTTGTTGACATGTAATCACTTGCTAAGTGCAGTGCTGTTTTTCCTGCTGTGGAAAATTTCTGGTCCTTGATACAGGAATGATTCATCATAACCTTGAATAAAACAGTTGAATAAATATTCAATCATTTTTTCCTACGGGTGACATTTGGAGAGGAGAGAGGCTCTAGAAAGGTCTTGTAGTCTTGTGTTTGAAACTGATGAGGCCAAATGCATTTGAAAGAATGTTAGACAATAGTGTCACAGATCTCCCAGCCAGAACTGGAGCAGCAGCTGATAGCAAAACACATATTTTTGCAGTCAAAGATAGTATTCAGACTTAGGAAGAGCAATAAATTATGTAAATATCTTATAAGTTCTGGTTGGATTTGTCCCCCTCGGGCTCCTTTTGTATTTTCTGGGAATTAGAATAGGAGGAGTTGGGAGCCTGTGCTTAAGTTTAAGTGCTGCATTAAACTGACAAGAAAATGGCAGCGCTAGATGTGTAGAAGTGATGTTGGGATTTTGTTTTTTTTTTTTTTGAGAAAACAATATAATTAATACTACTATCTCTGGGTTTATAGGATTTGTACTGTGTTCGTAGTGACCTGGGGAACCTGCTCAAAGCCCTGGGTCGCTTGGAAGAAGCCAAGGTAGGTGTTTGCTAGAACATACTTAAGCATTAGTTTTGAAAACCTGTACCTTTTGCCAAGTCTTCAACTCTTCATTAAGCTATCTTCATAAAATAGTCCTATGAAACTGAGGAAAACGTCAGCATGACTTGCCTCAGACTAGAGCAGGACCAGGCTTTGGCATATCTGTTCTAAATCTGGGGGTAAAGCAAGAACATGAGCATTGTGGAGCCTTCTGCTGAGCTAGATCATCTTTATAACAATGGGCTCCATCATGACCTATGTGGGAATCAATAACATTCCTTCAAATCTGAGGCTTGCCTGCTAGTGATTTTTGGCTCAAGACGCCTATATAATGCAGGTGCCATTGAAAACGCTGCTCTTCTAAGTCCTTTGTGGCTTGTAAGTGGAGAAGAATTTCATCCAATGTTACCCTGTAATACTGGCATTTAAAATTCTTATTTAACCTTCCTCCCTTCATCTTCCTCACCCTTTTTACAGTGGAAGAAAGGCTGTTAAAATATTGCAAATTAATAATTGGAACTCCTGCTCCTCTTGTCTCCACTTCCTCCCCAAATTCCTCCTTTTTCCCCAATCCTAGTTGTCTACCTTCTTTTTCTTCCTCACTTCCTTCTTTTATCCCTCCCCACCCACCTCCTTAAAAAAAAATGAGGACAAAGCTGGTTTGTTTGGAAATGGACTGATCGAAAGAAAACTTGCCAAAGTGGAAAGGTGGCTTTTAGCATTCTGTGTTTCCAAATAATGAATTTGAACTCTAGGTTGGGTTAATTAAAGCTTTTGGTATAATTTACAATTAAATTTATAAATGCAGTTGTCTTGTTACAAGCCACCTTACGCAATCGCGCTGCAGGGGTGAGGAGTGGGGAGAAACCAGAATGCTTCTGAAACTCCCACCTGTTGCTCTGAGCCCCACGCGCATGCTAATGCGTGGAGTGTATGCGCAGCGTAGCTGTCTGTTTGTTCATCCAGGGAGGGAGAAGGCTTTGCAGCACCACTTAATGTTAAAAGCACTAGTTTTAAGTGCAAAAATTCTACCAACACTATGGATTAACCTTATGTAGGTTTCCAGCTGATTAACTATGTTGATTTCAATCTTAGCTGATAAAGCAATTGGTAATTTCTAGAACAAATATCTGATATGCTCCTATCAATTGTCACTCCACCAAGCGGACAGCTAACATGAATTGCACTTCACTGCAGCTTTAGACATCGATTTAGGCTGAGACGTTGCGCCTGCCTTAGGTTGCTGACTTCTTTATTTCAGAGCTCTGGAGACACCTAGTTTGAAAAATGTCATTCTGGTTTTTTTTTTTTTTTGGTTTTTATTTTTGTTTTTGTTTTTTGTTTTTTTTTTTTTTTTGTGAGAACTTAGTAAACCAGAAAATACTCTTGAGTGAAATGCAATGTGTTTCTTTTGTAATCAGTGCATTTGAAAATTCAAGCCAGCATACATTCCTAGTAGATGGCAGCAAAATTAAGTTGTCTTTGTAGAAAATGAAGAGCCTTTCTTCCAGCAAAAATCCCTGCTGTATGCAATAGCCCTGATTAACCCTCTCCCTTCTGCATGTTTCCCATGTTACAGACTTGAGACTGTCCTCATTCCCATATGTAATAGACATCCAAAGAATTTCAATTGCTTTGTTGAACTTTTACTAATGATCTTGTTTTTATTTTCTCTCTTGTTTTTGGTTTTTCACCATTGATATTGTATTTAGAAGGTTTCAGGTGGGTGAAACCTCCTATTCCATGCGTAAGGTGCCTCGCTGAAGGGAGCTCGAGGCCTGGATCTAGGGCAGACACACAACCTCCTCCTCCTCCTCTTCCAGCAAGGAACGCACCGAAAAGTCACATGATGAGAAATATGGTAACGGGTTTGTAACTGCCACAGCAAAACAATTTGCCTCCATGCCTGAATCTTCTGTCTTGTGGCTTCAGAAACAGCTTAAAATAATTTTATTTACAAGTTATGTAAAAGAATGTTTTATACTATAGCCACAATTCTGTCAAAAATAAGTAAAACTTAATTAAGATAATAAAATTATTAGATAATTTACTAGTAAAAGCTTCTAACTCTTCTTGTTGTTCATTTTTTTTCCTTTTTCTTCTTTGTTTGGATTGCAGCATTCTGCTCTTCTGATGATGCGCTGTGACCCTGCAGTAGCGCAAAGGCTGCGCAGCGTTAATGCGCATTGCGTGCGAATGAGCCCCTGTGAACGGTTGACTAGATGAGTAATCTGATTGACTGGCTCTCTCAGTCCTATTCTGTAGCCTTTTTGGATAAAATTGGGTTTTAACATACCTCGAGTCCAACTAATCTCATTAAGCAAATATTCTCTACGGGCCTGTCTAGTAGATTAATGGATCTGGTTGGCCGTTTGCTGCGTCTAGGGGTGTTCCATGGAGCGCAGCAGTTCGCAGCGTTTGCGCAGTGCGATGCTGTTAGGTGGCGCCAGCGATGTTTGCGCTTGCATTACAGGGACCTCAACCTAGGTGCATTCCTGTCATGTGAGGTTTTATTTTCTTCCTCCTCAGAAGAGAGGCATGTGCTGTGAGTCTGCAGATTCTGAAACTTGAAGTCTGAATGATGACTGACTTGGCAGAAACATTTTTGTATGGCTCAGTAGCTTAATTTTAATCTTAAGGAAGGAGAACATTATGTTGTGAGAAGCATTTCCGTCAACTCTTTTGGTTTCCTAATGCTTGATTAGAGGTTGAAGGCTTTGGGAAGTTATCTAGGAAACTTTTTGTTGTTTGCTTTGTCTCCTCCCCCACCCTCCAACTCACTTTGTAGCTGAGGATGATCTCAAGTTTATGATCTCCTGCCTCCATCTTCCGAGTGCTCAGATTACAGGCCTGTGCCCCCCATATCCAGTTTAAGAAACCTGTTTTCTATTTTCCTGTTATTTGATTATAAAATTGGGTGCCTTTTTTGGTGTTGCTTTTTTCTGTGATATGTCTTAGCATTTCACAGAACACATTTTGGGAAATGTGGGTTGGGGAAGCCTAGATTTCATGGTGCCCTGTCAAGTATCATCAGTCTCTAGAGCCCATAGGTGTTCAGATAAGAGGAGTATAGCGTTAGTGTTTAGCAGCACCCAACCTCCCAGATGAGTCCTATTATGAGGATTACTCTTTGGTTGGCAGAACTGAACATGGTGGTTTGCACTTGGGTTCTGGTGGCGCAGGCGCAGGAGCAGCCAGCTGTGGCAGCGCATTAGTTTTGGCGCAAGCGAGCCTATGCTGCAGGGTCACTTTTGGCTGGTCAGGGAAGAAATAATGATATCACCTTCTTCCCCCTCCCCAATCTTTTTTTTTCCCCTTTACAAATTTCCCCCTTTCCCCTTATCTCCTTCCCTTCTCGTCTTCTTTCATTAAACCCTCCTAAGGCATGTTATTTGAAAGCAATTGAGACGCAACCAAACTTTGCAGTAGCTTGGAGTAATCTCGGCTGTGTTTTCAATGCACAAGGGGAGATTTGGCTAGCAATTCATCACTTTGAAAAGGTTAGTCATTAATAATTGATATTTATAAAATGTTTATGTGTACAGAATGTTCTTACTAGAATAAAACAGTAGGCATTTGCTTAAGCAGCTGTGTAATATTGTTTCCTTGATAGTATTGCAGCATTTGCAGGTGGCATATAATATGACAGGTTTTTGAGATTTATATTGAAAATGCTTTTTTATTTATTATAATTTTTTTTCTTTTGAGAGTGGGTTTCACTCTGTATAGAATGGCTTGGAATTTACTTTGTGTCTCAGGTTGGCCTTCAACCTAGTGGCAGTCCTTAAGCCTCCTGAGTGCACAAGTGAACTACCACATCTGGCTTTAAAATGACTCTGTTTTTCCTCAGAGTGAAGCGATAGTACGGCTTATAGAGGGATGTTTGCCACATGAGGGAGAATACTGGAGGGTTCAGAGTATCCTGCTGAAAAAGCTGTTTCCAAGTCTAGAATAGGACACACTGCAGCATTGTCTGGAATAACTTGTCATACCAGAAGGCAAGGAAGTATCTATTCACTTATTCATACACTTGACTTTCTCTTTTTTTCCGAGACAGGGTTTCTCCATGTAGCTTTGGAGCCTGTCCTAGAACTCGCTCTGTAGACCAAGCTGGCCTCCAACTCACAGAGATCTACCTATCTCTGCTTCCCAAGTGCTGGGATTAAAGATGTGTGCCACCACTACCTGGCTATCTTTATTTATTTATTTTTTTTTTAAAAAGGGCCCAATAGCTAAGTAAGGCTTTCAGTTTAACTCTTTAAAGACTCATTTACTTTTATGTGTGTGAGTGGAAGTATGTCTGTCACCATGTGTGTGTGCACTGCAGAGGCACTAGAGCTGGAGTTACAGATTGTGATCCACCATGTGGGTGCTGTGAGCTGAAACAGGGTTGGTTTTTTTTTGGGGGGGGTGTTTCGAGACAGGATTTCTCTGTAGCTTTGGAACCTGCCCTTGGAACTATAGTCTTTGAGAAGCTAACTTAATAGCTAAGGGGTTTAAGAGCATTAGCTGTTGTTCCAGAGGGTCCAGGTTCGATTATCAACACCCACATGGTAGTATATGACCTCTTGTAACTCCAGTTTCAGGGGATCTGAAGCCCTCTCTGTCTTCTGAGGGTACCAAGCACACATGTAAGTAGAAGAGATACATGCAGACAAAACACCCATACATATTAAAAAAAAAAAAAAGTTGAGCTGGTCTTAGTGGCACATGCCTTTAATCCTGCAGAGGCAGGCAGATTTCTATGAGTTCGAATCTACCCTAGTCTACATAGTGAGTTCCAGGACAACCAGAGTCACATAGTGAGACCCTGTCTCTATAAAACAAAAACAAGAAACGAACCAACTAACCAAAAAAAGTTTCTAGGATATGTATGGAGCAGATAGACATGTTAAAAGATAGCTGAGGGGTTTCATCAGCAAAAATGTCAACTATGAGCTGATAGGACACTGATCTGAGTTTTCTTTTCAGCAAGGTGCAGGACTAAAAGATGTAAATTAAATCTGGATGATTGAAAGAGATAGGTACTTCTTTTAGTACATTGCCTACTGCTCTTGTTACATTATTCTAAATAAAGTTGCTTTTATTCTTTTTTTGTTTCTTTTGAGACAGGGTTTCTCTGTAGCTTTGCAGCCTGTCCTGGAACTTGCTTTGTAGACCAGGCTGGCCTTGAACTCACAGAGATCCACCTGTCTCAGCCTCCCAAGTACTGGGATCAAAGACCTGTGCTACCACCACGCAGCTGGCTGCTTTTTTGTTTTTACAATTTTTTTTTTCGAGACAGGGTTTTTCTGCAGCTTTTGGAGCCTGTCCTGGAACTAGCTCTTGTAGATCAGGCTGGCCTTGAACTCACAGAGATCCGCCTGCCTCTGCCTCCCTAGTATTGGGATTAGAGGTGTGCGCCACCACTGCCCGACAAAATTTTGGTGTTTTTTTTTTTTTTTTCCCCCGAGGCAGGGTTTCTCTGTGGTTTTGGAGCCTGTCCTGGAACTAGCTCTTGTAGACCAGGCTGGTCTTGAACTCACAGAGATCCGCCTGCCTCTGCCTCCTGAGTGCTGGGATTAAAGGCGTGCGCCCCCCCCCCCCCCACTGTCCGGCCTACAAAAAGATTCATTTGGCGATGTATTTGTGTACTTGCCTGCACATGTGTGCAGATAACTCATGGAGGCTAGACGAGGGTGTGGGATCCCCTGGCTGGAGTTAATAAGCTCTTGTGTGCCACCTGACATGGGTCATGGGAACCAAACTCAGTTCTCTGAAAGACCAACAAGCATCCTTAACCATTGACCTATCTCCCTATGTTTTCTTTTTTGTAAGCATTTAAAAAAATATCCAGGTGCCACATGACTTTAGTCCAAGCATTCAGAAGGCAGAGGCAATCATCTCTGTGAGTTCAGGTATATGTATAGTCCTGTCTTTAATCCCAGCTCCAGAGAGGAATTTAAAATGGGAGGAGACAGCTCTCACACACAATCTCATTCTGAGATTCCTGGAGGCAGGATTGCCATTTTCAGACTGAGGTAGAGATGAATGCCAGTGGCTGGCTGTTTAGCTTTTTTTTTTTTAATGGTTTTGGAGACAGGGTTTTGCTGTAGTTTTAGAGCCTGCCTTGGAACTAGCTCTTGTAGGCCAGGCTAGCCTTGAACTCACAGAAATATGCCTGCCTCTGCCTCCCAAATGCTGGGATTAAAGGCGTGTGCCACCACCACCTGGCTCTGTTTTGCTTTTCTAATCTTCAGGGTGAACCCTATTAGCACTCTCTCTCTCTCTTTTAAATTAATCATGCTGCAGACAGGGTTTCTTTGAGTAGTCTTGGCTATCCTAGAACTAAGTTCTGTCGACCAGGCTGGCCTCTGAGTACTGGCATTAAAGGCGTGCACCACCACTGCTTGGATTTACTTTTTAATTATGTGTTTGTGTGTGGTTGTGTGTTCGAATGTGCAGGTGCCATTGGAGGCCAGAAAAAAGTGTTGGGTTTCCTGAAGTTATAAGTGATTGTTGAGCCTCCTGCTAGAAATTTAAGAATTGAACTCTGGTCCTCTTAACTTCTGAGCTGTCTCTTCACCCCACTTACATGCCTGTCTCTGCCTCCTTCGTGCTGGTATTAAAGGCACTTGCCACCAAGTCCAGTTCATTTTTTAAGATAATGATAGTGTGGTATGTTTGAGTGAGAAAACATTCTTGTCACCTCCCTAGAATTTATAATTTTTTTTGTTTTTTTTCGAGACAGGGTTTCTCTGTAGCTTTGGTGCCTGTCCCAGAACTAGCTCTTGTAAACCAGGCTGGCCTCGAACTCCCAGAGATCCACCTGCCTCTGCCTCCTGAGTGCTGGGATTAAAGGTGTGTGCCACCACTGCCCGGCTAGAATTTATAATTTTAAATGGGATGAGATGTTTGAGATTTGCTTCAAAATTATCTGGCGGAAAGGGGAGTAGATACATAATAAATGAAAGCCAGCATGATTGTTGAATTTATAAAGATGATGAGCCATGACATGTGTTTGTTGCCTACAAGAAATTTTTAAGAGGGCCAGGTGTGATTTATGCCTATTAATCTTAGCACTTGGGAGGCTGAGGCAGGAGGATTGTTGTGAGTTCTGGGCCACACTGGGCTACAAAGTAAATTCTAGGATAGTAATAGAGTTAGACCTTTCCTCAAAGCAAAAGTTAAAGTTTTCAGGCTAGATATCTATGACTATAGATAATCTAAGCTAAGTGTGTCATGCCTTTATCTGATAGAGACTTGTTTATTATCTATATAAAGAAGTGTTTCTAGGAATTTTTAAAATATTTAAAATTATTACATTTATCTTTTCAGTGTTTTGGTTAAATTTATACTTACCATTCTAGAGGGATATTTTTCTAGAGCTCTTGGTATAGGTATACTAGGCTAGCATTCTACCAATGAGCACCAGACTATCATTTGCTTATTTGGAGAAAGTGTCTCATATATCCCCAGGCTGCCTTCAGACTCACTTTGTAGTTGAAGATGACGTGAACGCCACATCTTCCTACTTCCACCTCCCAACTGCTTGGATTAGAGGCTGTGCCTTGCTTGGCTTAATGTTACAGTTCTAATTACATATCTTAGTAAGGACTTGCTGGGTCGTGTGTTTATG
The DNA here is from genome assembly GCF_018167655.1 of Microtus oregoni. Lineage (NCBI taxonomy): Eukaryota > Metazoa > Chordata > Mammalia > Rodentia > Cricetidae > Microtus > Microtus oregoni. The sequence goes on from NW_024545171.1 coordinate 11,133, forward strand.
TAACAGAGTTACATACTTAAGAGCTCATTGCTTGTTTCTGCCCCCATCTTTTAGAAATGTTAGCCTGACTGACTGAATAAAATTGGGCCAATCATTAGAAATAGTCTGCTTGTATGCTGCTTCATTCCTTTAATTCCAGCGTTTGGGAGGCAGAGGCAGGTGGATCTTTGAGTTTGAGGCAGCCTGGCCAGAGCTACATAGTGAAACCCTGTTTCAAAGAACAGATAAAAGGGGGCCAGGCCGTGGTGGCGCGCTCACTCAGGAGGCAGAGGCAGAGGCAGAGGCAGAGGCAGAGGCAGAGGCAGAGGCAGGTGAATCCCTTGTGAGTTCGAGGCCAGCCTGGTCTACAAGAGCTAGTTCCAGGATAGCTAGGACTGTTACACAGAGAAGGCCTGTCTCAAAAAACCAACCAACCAACCAAACAAACAAACAGATAAAAGGAAGGAAGTACTGTGCTTAGTTAAGTTGAGTTTATTTTGCTCATGAGGTTTTCCTTTCTTGTGATTCAGGGAATGGAGTCTAGTAGGAAGTGCTTTGTCACTGGGCTACATGCCTAGCCCCTTTCTCCAGTTATTTTGATATTAATGAGGCTTATCGATGAAAGGGAACTAAATGAGGACTGTTTTTAAAAACAAAATGAGTTTTCTAGAAAATGTAATTGGATATCTAAAATGACTTTAGAATAAAAGCTTAATGAGAAGTTAATCTGACAAAAGCCTTTCTTTTTCTAAGTAACTGTCTTGTAATTTTTAGGCTGTCACCCTTGACCCAAATTTTCTGGATGCTTATATCAATTTAGGAAATGTCTTGAAAGAGGCACGCATTTTTGACAGGTGAGAATGTTCTGTTTGATGAATTTTCTTGTCTTTTCAGAGTTTGAACTAAAATGTGACAACAGCTTCTTGAAGTACATTTTCCTAGAGTATAGTTTTTCCCTCCTGATAGCTGTTTTCTTCTGTTTTACTTATAGATGTTGTTGGCTGACTTTTCCTTGTTGGTTTTCCTGAATGCTTTTATCCTTCCACTTAGTTCTGTTGAAATTTCCTTTATTGTAAACTGTTAGAAATGATGATTACCTTTTGGGCTAAGTTTGTTTTTTTGTTTTTTGTTTTTTTTTGTTTTTGATTCAGAAAGCTAAGTAAAACTTGACTTTAACTGTTTTGTTGAAGAAACTGCTTTTCTAATTGTGTGTGTTTGTGAGAGGGGCTATATGCACATTGGAGTCTATCCAGAAGAAGACATTGGGTGTCCTTCTCAATCCTGTTATTTTGCCACCTTCTGCCTTTGAGGCAGTTTCTCCTGGAGCCTGGGGCTCACATCTGGGCTAGGTTTGCAGTGTAAGCCTCAGTGGTCCTCCTGCCACAGCCCCTCCACCCAGTGTTGAAGTTGCATATATGTACATGACCATTAAGCTTGGTAGATGGGGGCAGGAATCCAAACTCAGGTCCTCATAATTACACACCAAGCACTTTGATCACCGATCAGCTTCCCAGCCCTGTGATTTTAAAATTTTATGTATATGGGTGTTTTGCCTGCATGTATGTCTGTGAACTATGTGCAGAAGTTGGAAGAGGTATCAAATCCTCTAGAATTGGAGTTGCAGATGGCTGTTAGCTACCATTTGGGTTCTAGGATTCAAATCACAGTCTTCTGGAAGAGCTGCCAATGCTCTTGTCCTCTGAGCCATTTTTTCTAGCACTTGACTTTTAACTTTTTTTTTTTTAAAGATTTTATTTGTTGTGTATACAATGTTCTGCCTGCATGACAGAAGAGGACACCACATCTTACAGGTAGTTGTGAGCCACCATGTGGTTGCTGGGAATTGAACTCAGGACCTCTGGAAGAACAGCCAGTGCTCTTAACCTCTGAGCCATCTCTCCAGCCCCGACTTTTGACTTTTTTTGTCAAAGGAAAATGTACATCTTGAGTGGGAATAGACAACTGTTTTCCTGTGAAAATGTTTTATAGCCTGGCACTTGGGAGTCTGAAGCAGAAGGACTGCTGTGTGTTCAAGGCCTAACTGGGGTATAGAGCAATACTTTCTCTTAAAAAAACTTAACAGGGGCCTGCCTGGCTGTAGTTGCTTTCTCCTGTAATACCAGCTCTTGAGAGGCCAAGGGAAGAAGGGCTTGCTCAGACTTTCAAGCCAGCCTAAGCTATAGGGTAAAACCTTGTCTTAAAAAACAAGTGGCTCAGCCGGGTGGTGGTGGCGCACGTCTTTAATCCCTGTACTCGGGAGGCAGAGGTAGGTGAATCTCTGTGAGTTCGAGGCCAGCCTGGTCTACAAGAGCTAGTTCCAGGACAACCTCTAAAGCTACAGAGAAACCCTGTCTCGAAAAAACAAAAAAACAAAAAACAAAAAAACAAAAAAAAAAAAGTGGCTCTTGGTGGTACACGCCTTTAATCCCAGAGGCAGGTAGGTATCTGAGTTCAAGGCCAGCCTAGTCTATAGCTTGTTCCAGAACAGGTTCCAAAGCTATACAGAGAAACCCTGTCTCGAAAAACCAAACAACAACAAAAACAAACTGAACCACACACTCAAAAGTGGAGGGCCGAGAAATTTGCTCAGTGGTAGCGCCCTTGTTTAGCATGCACGAGGCCCTAGGTTCAGTTCTTGGCACCCCAAAAAATATATTTTATAAAGGTGATATTTTTGTTATGCAGTAAAATATATCATAAGTTAATTGTTATTAGTTAATGGCATTTTTGGTATAGTATATCTGGAATTAATTGTAACAAAATACACATTCAAGTTAGTTGGATTTGGGCAGGTGAGATGGTTCAGTGTGTAAAAGTGCCTGGCATGCAATCATATTGACCTGAATTTGATCCCTGGAACCCGTAGTGGAAGGAGAGAACCAACTTCAGAAAGTTGTTTTCTGGCTTCCACATGTGTACCGTGGTTTTTGCCATTTACCAATCTGTTCATGTCATAGACAAACTTATAATAATAATATATTTAATATTAGTGGCATTTGTGTATATGAGTTTGTATGTTTTTGCTTTTCACAGAGCTGTAGCAGCTTATCTTCGTGCCTTAAGTTTGAGCCCAAATCATGCGGTGGTGCATGGCAATCTGGCTTGTGTGTACTACGAGCAAGGCCTAATAGACTTGGCCATCGATACCTACAGACGAGCTATAGAACTGCAGCCACATTTCCCAGATGCTTACTGCAACCTAGCAAATGCACTCAAAGAGAAGGGCAGCGTAAGGATTTTCAGTCTATTTTTATTTCTTTGTTACATGGTAGAAAAGTCTTCATTGTACATATTAAGTAATATTGGTTTTCTTTGGAGTTTTGGTTGATGGGAAGGAGAATACTGAAAAGTATCCATTTTGTGGTGTATTTACCAGCCATTAGGCTCAAAATGATGCAGTTACTTAAATTACTAGAACATAAGTGGTTTCTCTGATTCTTCTCTGTAGTATCTGAATGATTTGTTTTATTTTCCAGGTTGCTGAAGCAGAAGATTGTTATAACACAGCTCTTCGTCTATGTCCTACCCATGCAGACTCTTTGAATAACCTCGCCAATATCAAACGGGAACAGGGCAATATTGAAGAGGCGGTCCGCCTATATCGCAAAGCATTAGAAGTATGTTGAGTACTGTGACTGGGTGTCTAGCCTGTTTGACGGTAGAGGGAAAGCAATTAAGTTTGCCTGCTGTTCACCTCTTCATTTCCTATGTAAGGTCCTATGACAATGCCAGACGTCCCTACATTGAGTTCATTACTTTGTGCATAGATGAGATCTGGACAAAGCCAATGACTAGTAAACTGAGTAAAGCTATTAAAATGAAGAGCTCAGGTCAGTGTCTAGTGATTGGTAGGTGTGGTAGGAGTTTAGAAAAGAGGCTGCATTACTCAGTGTGAGTAACAGGAAGAGAGGCCTACTTCACATTTCAAATGAACATAGGTATAAAATGGAGGAAGCAGTAGAATTTAAGCTACTAGACCCGAAGAATGAGTAAACTTGGAAAAAGAGTTGTGGGAGATAATTGGGAGATTCTGCTATTTAATGTCAGCCGTGATCGTGACTCTCTAGGTCTTCCCAGAGTTTGCTGCTGCACATTCCAACTTAGCAAGTGTACTGCAACAACAGGGGAAGCTGCAGGAAGCACTGATGCATTATAAGGAAGCCATACGGTAAGAAGTTTATAGCTTCTTTTTTCTATTTTCAGTTTTGAGATTATAGTATAATTACATCATTTCCCCTTCCCTTCCCTGCAAAACCTTCCCATATACTTCTCCTTGCTCTCAAATTCATGACTTCCTCTTCCATTAATTCTTGCGAGATGTATATATATATATATTTATTTATTTATATGCAGATATGTTTCTAAACATAATTTGTTATGTATAATGTTACTCAGATGTATATTTTCAGGTCTGACCATTTGGGATTGGATAACCAATTGGTGTACTCTTCCCTGGGGAAGAATATTTCTTCTGCTCTCAGCATTCCTTAGATGCCCTGTAGTTCTTTGTGTTGGACTGAGGCTTGCCCTAATCCACTTCAGCATCCTATCCCCTCCCCTCTTCTCTTCTTCCTCCCCTCTTCTACCCCCTCCCCTTCCCTTCCCTCCACTCCCCTCCCCTCTGCTCTCTTCTTTCTCTCCTCTCTTCTTTCCTCCCATCCCCCCTTTCCTCTTGTTTTTTGAGACAGGGTTTCTCTGTGTAACAGCCCTAGCTGTCCTGGAACTCACTCTGTAGACCAGGCTGGCCATGAACTCAGATCTGCCTGCCTCTGCCTCCCAAGTGCTGGGATTAAAGGCGTGCGCTGCCACCACCACTTGACAAAAGATTTATTTTGTGTATGTGAGTGCTCTGTTTGCATATCTGGCCTTATGCCAGAAGAGGGCATCAGATTCTACTATAGATGGTTGTGCGCCATCATGTGGTTGCTGGGAATTAAACTCAGGACCTCTGGAAGAGCAGCCAGTGCTCTTAACTCCTGAGCCATCTCTCCAGCCCTCAATGCCTGGTTTCTGTAGTACATGTAGATACCTGCTACAGAGGCTAGAAGAGGGCATTAGCAAACCTTGGAGCTGGAGTAAAGGTAGTTGTGAGCTGCACTATGTAGGTTCTGGAAAAAAAAAAACTCAGGTCCCCTGGAAGATCAGTCAGTGCTCTTAAGTGTTGAGCTACCTCTAGCCCTTTGTTATTTATTTATTCACTTAGTTATTTTAAATTTTTTTGAGACAGGGTCTCTACATAGCCCTGACTGTCCTAGAACTCACTCGTTCTGTAGACCAGGTTGGCCTAGAACTCACAGAAATCCTTCTACCTCTACCTCCCAAGTACTGGGATTAAAGGTGTGTATAATTTAATGTCCCTATTCATTCATGCATCCATATCCATTCATCTACCCATTGATTCCTTCCTATCTATCTGTCTGTCTGTCTGTCTATTTATTTATTTATTTATTTATTTATTTATTTATTTTTGAGACAGGGTTTGTCTATGTAACAGCCCTGGCTGTCCTGGAACTAGCTCTTGTAGACCAGGCTGTTCTCAAACTCACAGAGATTTGCCTGCCTCTGCTTTCCAGGTGCTGGGATTAAAAGTGCGCCACCACCGCCTGGCTCCTGGTTTACATTATTTAATATATTTTATTTATTTTGTGTTCATGGAAGCAATGTGGGCATATACTGTGGTACCCATGTGAAGGTCAGAGAACAATTTACTGGCATTGTTTCTATCCTTTGTTATAGGTTCTGAAGTTTGAACTCATGTCAGGCTTGATTGCAGGTATCTTTACCTGCTGAGCCATCTCTTTTGTGGTTTAAAATTTTATTGTCATCTTTGAAAAAGATTTGTTTTACTTTTTTTTCTTTTGTTTTTCAAGACGGGGTTTCCTTCTGTGTAGCCCTGGCTGTCCTAGAACTTACTCTGTGGGCTGGAGAGTTGGCTCAGCAGTTAAGAGCATTGCCTGCTCTTCCAAAGGTCCTGAGTTCAATTCCCAGCAACCCCATGGTGGCTCACAACCATCTGTAATGAGGTCTGGTCCCCTCTACTGGCCTGCAGGCATATATGTAGACAGAAAATTATATACAAAATAAATAAATATTTTTTTAAAAAAGAACTTACTCTGTAAAGTAGGCTCACCTTGAACTCAGAGATCTGCCTGTCTCTGCTTTCTGAGTGCTGAGATTAGGCTTATCTTACTTTTAAGTATGTATATAAAATCCCTTCAGAATTCAGAAGGTGTTAGATTCTCTGTAGCTGGACATTGTTGTTGGGAAGAGAACTCAGTTCTAAAAGAATATTAAGAGCTCTTAACTGCTGAGTCTCAACTATTAAATAATGTATTGTTATTTAATAATTTATTCTTATTAATTAATAATTAAAGGTTGGCATTTGGCAGCTGCTGAAATGATTCCCTGCCTTTGGGATTCAAGCTAGGCCTCATGCTTGGTAGGCAAGTACTGTGCCACCAAACCACATTAAACCCCCTCCCTCCTCCAATGCTTTAACAACAACAAGGATTTTACACGAGATAATCAAACCCTTGTCTTTTCCTTCAGAATCAGTCCTACATTTGCTGATGCTTACTCTAATATGGGAAACACTCTAAAGGAGATGCAGGATGTTCAGGGAGCCTTGCAGTGTTATACTCGTGCCATCCAGATTAATCCTGCCTTTGCAGATGCACACAGCAATCTGGCTTCCATTCACAAGGTAATGCTGCTTATTGTGACATGGGCACCTTAGCACTGAAGTTTCATTATAGGAAACTCCTTACAAGCTTGCTTTCTTTCCAGGATTCAGGGAATATCCCAGAAGCAATAGCTTCTTACCGCACAGCTCTGAAACTTAAGCCTGATTTTCCTGATGCCTATTGTAATTTGGCTCATTGCCTACAGGTAAGGAACAATAGTCTAGTGTTTTTCTTTCTGTATTGTTACCACTTTTTAATTTTTATGTGCCATAATAATGCAAGCCTGGCTGGAGATTGTTGTTTTTTAGCAAGTGGAGGTCAGAGGGCAGTTTTCAGGAGTCATTTCTCATAACACGTGGGTCCCAGGCATTAACTCCAATTGTCTGGCTTGCCTTTTATTCTTGTCCTTTATTCACTGAGCCAGCCCCAAGATCATATTTTTAGTAGGTAATCTAACACTTTTAGGAAGTCAAATATTTGCAAAATAAATCCTTTGGTAGGTTTTCTGGGTGATCATTTCTTTTTGCTTCCTCTAGATTGTCTGTGATTGGACAGACTATGATGAGCGAATGAAGAAATTGGTTAGTATTGTAGCTGAGCAGCTAGAGAAGAATAGGCTGCCTTCTGTGCATCCTCATCACAGCATGCTGTACCCTCTTTCTCATGGCTTCAGGAAGGCTATTGCAGAGAGGCATGGGAATCTCTGCTTGGATAAGGTGACTTGTCCTTTCATTTTTTTCTGTTATAAACTCAAATGCAAATAAATAAAAACATTGTACAAATCAAACGTACAGTATGGTTTTGCCAATCAGCATGTGGTCAACATCACCCAAGTTAAGAAATAAAGCTTTCTTAGCTATTCCAGAAGTCACTTTCTAATGTGTCCTGTCTTCAACTGAACTCCCTTCAATCCAAAGGATGGGGACTTTTATTTCTTCTTTTTCCCCCTGAAATAGGGTTTCTCTGTAGCTTTGAAGCTTGTCCTGGAACTATCTCTGTAGACCAGGTTGGTCTTGAACTCACAGAGATCCGCCTGCCTCTGCTTCCCAAGCGCTGGGATTAAAGGCATGTATCACCACTGCCTGGAGAGACTTTTCATTTCAAACTCTGAACAAGTTTAATAGTGGTATTTTTCTTAAGGTGAAACTCACAGCTACACATGATGATGCAAACCTATAATTCCAGTTGAGATTATAAATCTATAATCTCAACAAAAACCTCCACCTAATACGAACATCTAAAAACCAAACTAAACGCAACAACAACAAAAGCCCCAATAGGGTTTAAATACAGAGTGTATGGTATTATATACTCAACTTTCAGAATTAGAATATGAATTGATAGAGTTTGGGGTCTGTTTTAGGAAACAGTGGTAAATTAAGATTTCTTTTTGTAAATATTTATTTATTTATTATGTATACAGTATTCTGTCTGCGTGTATGCCCACATGCCAGAAGAGGGCACCAGACCTCATTACAGATGGTTGTGAGCCACCATGTGGTTGCTGGGAATTAAACTCGGGACCTTTGGAAGAGCATGCAATGCTCTTAACCGCTGAGCCATCTCGCCAGCCCTCCTCTTCCTCCTCCTCCTCCTCCTCCTCCTCCTCCTCCTCCTCCTCCTTTTTAAATACAAAAATGCTTCTTTGTCGAATTTCCTAAAATAATCATACTCTATCCATATTTCATGTTGGAGTCTGTTCAGGCATATTTTCTACACTTCAGGTCAGATATGAAGCATGAGCACTATGCAGCCACCATACACAGCTGTTTACCTTCGAAGGCGCCATTAAACTGGCCACATAAGTGAAGTTTGCTGTCTAAAGTTTTTGGTTTTTCGAGACAGGGTTTCTCTGTAGCTTTGGAGCCTATCCTGGAACTAGCTCTTGTAGACCAGGCTGGCCTTGAACTCACAGAGATCCGCCTGCCTCTGCCCCCCGAGTGCTGGGACTAAAGGTGTGTGCCACCACTGCCCGGCCACTAAAGTTTTTTCATAATTATGGGTCTATATGATTTTAGATTCTACTTTCATTTATTTCACTTAAATTTTTTTTTTTTGAGGCAGGTCTTATGTATATCAGGTTGGCCTTAAAACTCTCTATGTAGCTGGGGATTACCTTGAACTTCTGATCCCTTTTGCTTCCACCTCCCAATTGCAGGGGTCACAAGAGTGCACCAACATGTCCATTTATTTTTTGTTGTTTGTTCTGTTTTGATCACTATGTCAGACTGGCTTTCCTGTAACTCAGTGCATAGACCAGGCTGACTTCAAACTCAGCCTTCAAACTATGCCTCACCTCCTAATGATTGGGATCAATGATGGTACTATCATGCCTGTTCTTTATGTAGTTCTGGGGACAGAACCCTTAGGGCATTATACACGCTAGTCAAAACACACTACTAATCACAAGTCCCTGTTATCGGTTTTTTTTCTTTTAGATAAAAATTTGCACATGACTTGACTTTGTTAACGACCATTGTATTCTGTTGGTAGATTAATGTCCTTCATAAACCACCATATGAGCATCCAAAAGACTTGAAGCTCAGTGATGGCCGGTTGCGTGTAGGGTATGTGAGTTCTGACTTTGGGAATCACCCTACTTCTCACCTTATGCAGTCTATTCCAGGCATGCACAATCCTGATAAATTTGAGGTAAGAGTAGGTTCTGGTGACTTTCTTCTGTCATCTTTGATGTTAAGCCCAGTGTTTTGAGAGGCTTGGAGCCAAGGTTATTAAGTATGCCCTCCTCTGTCTTTTAGGTGTTCTGTTATGCCCTGAGCCCAGATGACGGTACAAACTTCCGAGTGAAGGTCATGGCAGAAGCCAATCATTTCATTGATCTTTCTCAGGTAGGCAAAACACAGATCCTTTTCTTCAGATTTTAAGATTTCATAATTAAGTATATGTGTTTGGTATGGTATGTGGGGATGTGCCTGTATGAAGACAGGTGCCCAAGGAGGCCAGAAGAGAGGGTGTCAGATCGCCCAGACATGGAGTTACAGGGTGTCACATGGGTGCTGGAGCAAATGCAGGTCCTCTGCAAGCACAGCAAGTGCCTTTATGTTTTAAATTTTGAGTAAATTTGAAAAAGAAAAACCCTTTTGGTACAAAGTGGGTTTTTTTTGTATTAGGAGTTGAATGGAGGGTCTCATGTTTGTAGTTTTTGATGATGGGTATTAAAAGGAGTAACTACTGTATTTGGGCAATTTGCCCTTGTTTCCTTGGTCATTTACATTTTTATTTGGCATGACTTTTAAGTTGTACATAAAATAGAAATGTGATATAACTCTGTTTGATATATAACTTTTCTAGATACTTTTAATACATACTGAACAAAATCAAGAAGGGTAAATGGCTAAATAGCTAGTTTAAGGACAGACTAGGCTATGTGAGACCGCCCCCATCTCATTTTTTTAAAGGAGGGGGCTGCAGCAAAAAGCCCATCTATTTTTGAGTTTTTGCATTTGTGTGTGTGTATGGTCTTTTTGTTTTATTCTTTTGTAATTCACAAAGTGGGCCTTGAACTTTTGTTAATCCTCCTGCTTCAGCCACCATACCCTACTGGTTGTTTGTCTTTGTTTCTATTTTTTTTCCTCTGTAAATTTTATGATGAGTCAAAGTTGAAACCTATGGGAGAATTAAATTTGCTATGGGTTCTGTTAGTCACATATTTAGACATGAATATGAATAAGTGTGTTTGCATGTAGACACACATCTAAATGTAAATAATGGGATTGGGGACATAGCTCAGTTGGTACAGGGCTTGTCTATTATACACAAAACTCTGGGTTTGATTCTTAGTACTGTATAAACTGGGTGTTGTGACTCATACCTATAATCTCACCATTTTGGAGGTGGAGACAGAGACAGAAGGATCAGGGTTAAAGGTCATCCTTGGCTACGTAGAGTTCAAGGTCTGCCTGGGCTAGAGACCCTGTTTCAAAAACAAGGCTAGGGATGGTGTAGCTCCTAGCAGGTAGATCTGAGTTTGAGGCCAGCCTGATATACTTAGCAGTTCCGGGCCAGGCAGAGCTACATAGGGAGACCCTGTTTCAAATAACCAATAAATAACTAACTGAATGAGTAAATAATAGACATTTTCTTAGATGGGTTGGGAGAGTTATCTCATTTAATAAAGTTTGCATACCAGTATCTTTTGTAGCATGGTTACTACTTCAAAAATATGTCTGGTCTGCTTTTGATTTTTGAGACAGAGTCTCACGGTACCCCAGGCTGGCCTTCTTACTGTGAGCAGTCTCATACACTTCTGGTACATACTAACTAGGGCAGTATTCTACCCAGTGAGCTGCATTTCCAGCTTTGATTTTTATTTTTCTGAGGCAAAACTTTAACTATGTGATCAGAACTGCCTGTAAACTCCCAGTGTAGCCTAGGCTAGCCTTGAACTCAGCCTTCTTAGTGCTAGAATTGCAAATGAGAGATATCTTGAACGACTCTTCCCTCATCTATCTGCCTGCCTATCTATCTATCTATCTATCTATCTATCTATCTATCTAGCCATCTATTGATTGATTTGGCAGGCTCACTATGTGTTCCTGGTTCGTTTGGGACTATCTGTGTAGACCTCTGAAACTGTCCTGGAATTTACAGAGATCCTTGGGATTAAAGGAGTGAGCCACCACGACCTGGCTTTGAATGTTTTTGATAGATTTATCTTTATGTGTGTTATGTTTGTTTATATGTGCACCATATATGTACATTATGTTTGTGCCTGGTGCTTTTGGAGGTCAAAAGGAGTTGGATGCCCTGGAGTTACAAATGGTTGTTAACCATGTAGGTGCTGAGTTCTACATGTAGTCAGTCCTTCAGTGCTCTTGAGCACTAAGCCATCTCTCTAGCCCTGTACCCCTTTTTTGCTATAGGGTCTCACTAGGTAGTCAATCTAGTCTTCAGATGCTAGGATTATAGGCACCTGTCGCTGTATTTTTTTCCATTTTTGGCATGTGTGTATGTGTATTGTGATTAGTGTACATGTAGGTGTACTTGCAGGTTCATATGTTGCTCAGAGTAGGATGTTGGATATCTTTGGCTTCTTTTCTCTTTCTTTCTTTCTTTCTTTTTCTTTCTTTCTTTCTTTCTTTCTTTCCTCCTCCTCCTCCTCCTCCTCCTCCTCCTCCTCCTCCTCCTCCTCGTCTTCTTCTTCTTCTTTTTTTCTGAGACAGGGTATCTTCATAGCCCTGGCTGGCTGTTCTGAAGGTCAGCTAAACTCACTGTGTAGATTGGCCTCCAAGTAAGCTCTCTCTGCCTCCCAGATTGTGGGATTAAAGGTGTGTGCCTTCCTACCCAGCCAACTGTGGAGATCTTGCTCCTCCACTCTTGGCCTTATTTTCTCAAGACTGAAACTGACTCATCTTCCTGTCTCCAACCCCCACAGACCTGAGCTGAGGTTCCAGGTGCACATGTGTGGTCATATGTGGCTTTTTATGTGGGTGCTGGAATCCAGACTTAGGTCCTCTTACTCACTGAGTCATCTCTCATCTTATTTATACTGTTTCTCATTGAGATTATAGAGTATCAAACATCTAGTAATTGTTGTGATTGATTTGAGACAGAATCTGTTTAGCTCTGGCTAGTGGAAACTCATGATTTTGTCTCAGGTTTCCTGAATCCTTGCCTTCAAGTCTTGTAACAAATATGCTTAGCCTCTTGTTCATCTTTGAAGGCCCATTTAAAATACTCGCTCCCTTCTGTAACCCTGTTACTAATCCATCCAATTTAGAAGGAAAGTCTGCTTCCTTTATTGTTGAGACAGGGTCTCATGTAGCTGATGTTGTTGTTTAACTGATCTTTCTACTTCTACCTCCCAAGTGCTGGGATTATGAGAGTGAGCCACTATACCCAGTTTATTCACCTCTTTTGCATCTAGGTCTGAATTCTGTTTAATCCTATTAAAACCAATCGAATTAATCTTGAGATTCTACATAGTTCTTACTGTTTATCCTGTAGATTCCATGCAATGGAAAAGCAGCTGACCGCATTCACCAAGATGGAATTCACATCCTTGTAAATATGAATGGGTATACCAAGGGGGCTCGAAATGAGCTCTTTGCTCTCAGGCCAGCTCCTATTCAGGTAAGAGAATAATCATTCACAATGTTTATTGTACTAAAAAGACAGTGGTTTTTGGTTTTCTTCCATCTGGCTAACTACCCTTGAAAACAACAGGATAGACATTCTTGAGTGTTCTTGTATGTACTAGGATAGTTTTTTGGGTGTAGACCCAGTGCCCACAGGTAAAATGTCAATGGAGACTAGCATTTCATGGTTTTATAATAAATAGCTCCTTTGTCTAATATATTTGAAGAACACCTTACCACTTACAGGGTTAGTCTGAAAAGCTGCTGGATTGCTCTTGGCCAAAGAAGTCAGCCTCCTTTATATATGTACATAAGTGATTTGGGAGCCTTTAGATGAAGATCCTCTTTTGAAAAACTGGAATAATTTGGTAGGTTTACAGATGGATAAAAGTTCTTAGTTTTCGGTCTGATTGTTTTTTAGGCAATGTGGCTGGGATACCCTGGGACTAGTGGTGCACTGTTTATGGATTATATCATCACTGATCAGGAAACTTCCCCAGCTGAAGTTGCAGAACAGTATTCTGAGAAACTGGCTTACATGCCTCATACTTTTTTTATTGGTGATCATGCTAATATGTTCCCTCACCTGAAGGTAGGCAGAAAATAATGCTATGGGGTTAATTCATTTTTTCCCCTTGGATTGTCCATATGCACCCTGACAGGCATGTCAACTTTTCTTCCATTAGAAAAAAGTAGTCATCGATTTTAAATCCAATGGGCACATTTACGACAATCGGATAGTTCTGAATGGCATCGATCTCAAAGCATTTCTTGATAGTCTACCAGATGTGAAGATTGTCAAGGTCAGAACCCAGTCGGCATTTGTTACTGAAATGAACTAAATTTGTTAATTTTTTCTTATAATGCATTTCTGTTTGGATTTTGTTTTCAGATGAAATGTCCTGATGGAGGTGACAATGTAGACAGCAGTAACACAGCTCTTAATATGCCTGTCATTCCCATGAATACAATTGCAGAAGCAGTTATTGAAATGATTAACAGAGGACAGATTCAGATAACAATTAATGGATTCAGTATTAGCAATGGACTGGCAACTACACAGGTGGGAAAGACCTTAACTATGTGCCACCATCCATACATCATTTCCTTGAAGCCTTATAACCACTCTATTCTACAGAGGAGGAAATAAGCTTCTTGGAAACTTGCTCTTGTAGCTGTGTCTGGTCTTGAAAGTCATTCGGCTTCAACCATCAGGCTCCTTAGTGAGTGCCTACTGTGCTAATGCTTGTTTTTGCCTGTCTGTGCCTTTATTCTCTTACCTCTAGGCACCATATGGTTGCTTGCTTCTGTAAACTCACCCTTTTCCTGGCCAAATCCTGCCTCGCCTTTCAGTTCAGATAGTTCTTATGGGAACCAGTTACTGAACTGATCTTTTGCCTCTCTTTCCATACTCATTGGTACTTGTCTCCTGTGCTTCTGTTGTTTTTGGGGTATATTGTTACATTCAGCATAGTGCAGTGTAATGTTTGTATTTGTATCCTTCAGCAAATGGAATTACTTTAGAACTCATGTCTTAGCCCCAATAATATAGTATGCATTCAGAGAGAGAGAGAGAGAGAGAGAGAGAGAGAGAGAGAGAGAGAGAGAGAGATGCATACTGGAAGAGGCAAATACATAGGGCAGGAATCTTAGACTTCTTAGGTGCTGACAACATTATTGAGATGTCCATACTCATGTAACAGCATAAGGCAGTCTTCGACAAGTATGGGATTTGCAAATAAAACTGTAGTTGAAGGACTTGACCATCAGTGTAAGGGGGAGTCTTGAGTCTTGGGGAGAAGAGACCCTTTGGGGAGGAGTAATTGAAATTTGCCTTGGAGAGAGGATATGATTTGGAGAAGAGCATTTATTTCATCCATGAAGAACAGAGTAAAAAAAAAGCAGAAGCTTTACTGTTGGTTATGGGGTTTTTAGTACTTGTTGTTGTTGTTGTTGTTGTTTTATGAGACAAGAGTTTTTCTTTGGAGCCCTGGCTGTCCTGGAACTCTATAGAATAAACTGACCCTGGGCTGAGAAATTTACCTGCCTCTGCCTTCTAAGTGCTGGCATTAAAGGCTACCACCACTAGCCATGAAACAGGATCTGGCTATGTAACCCAGGCTGTTCTCAAACTTGGCAGCGCCCCCCCCCCCTTTTTTTTGGTTTTTCAAGACAGGGTTTCTGCATAGTTTTTGGAGCCTGTCCTAGAACTAGCTTGTGTAGACCAGGCTGGCCTCGAACTCACAGAGATCTGCCTGCTCTGCTTCCTGAGTGCTGGGATTAAAGGTGTGCTCCACCACTGCCCGGCCTGGCCTCTTTTCATAGGGCAGTTACTCTTAAGTCAAAGTAATGGTGTAACTTTTTATGTCTTAAAAGTAAACTATAGGGCTGGAGAGATGGCTCAGTGGTTAAGAGCACCGCCTACTTGTCTAAAGGTCCCTAAGTTCAATTCCCAGCAACAACATAATGGCTTACAATCATCTGTAATGAAAATCTGGTGCCCCCTTCTGGTCTGCAGGCATACATGTAGGCAGAATACTGTATACACAATAAGTAAGTAAATAAATAAATAAATAAATCTTTTTTTAAAAAAGTAAAACTATATAAAAATATTTTCTCATTACAGTTCAGGGGACAGAAGTTAAAATCTTTATACCATTTTATATATTTTGAATTGATTCTTTTCTAAAAAAATATTTTATGTGTATCGATATTGCCTGAACATATGTCTGTACTATGTGCGTGCCTT
>NW_024545172.1:0-26463 GCF_018167655.1 Microtus oregoni
CCCACTACATCTAGGTTGAGCAAGATATCACTCCAAAAAGAATGGGCTCCGAGATATCAGTTTAAGCACTAGAGATACATCCTGGTCCCACTGCTATTGGCCTCACACACTGTCCAAGCCTCATAAATGCCCCCCACATTCAGCAGGTCTAAATTTTATTTATATACAGATGTGCCCACTATCAGTCCAGAGTCAGTGAGTTCTCACTAGCTCAGGTCAGCAGTGTCTGTGGGTATCAGCATCATGGTCTTAACTCCTTTTCTCATATTATCACTCCTCCCTCTCTTGGACTGGTCTCAGGTATCTCGGTCCAGTACTTCCCTGTAGATCTCTGTATCTGCTTCCATCAGTTGATCATTGAAATTCTATGATGACAATTAAGGTAGTCATCAGTCTGATTACAGGGGAAGGCCAATTTAGGTATCTTCTCCACTGTTGCTTAGAGTCTTAATTGGAGTCATCCTTGAGAATTCCTGGGATTTTCCTTAGTGCTGTTTCTTAATAGCTCTTTAATGGCTCCCTCAATCAGGATATCACTTTCCTTTATCTGCTTCTCTGTTCTTCCCTTCTCTTGAACATCCCATTCCCTCATGTTTGCCTCCTCCCTCCCCTCCATGTCCCCCACCCTCCCTTCTCTCCCCCCTCATAATTTTCTCAGGAGGTCTTGTCTGATATGTGTTCTTTTCTGTGAAGATTCTTTCATTGGGTATAATATTTGGCCATGATTATTCCATTTACTTGAGTTGAATTTTATTTAGAATTGTAAATATTACTTAGTCTGATGTAAAGTGGAGGGACCAGCCATGTACTTCCTCAGTTGAACAGCCATACTGATAATTCCATTGTCCTGATATATTTTTATTTTGGCTGGGCTCAACTACATTTTACAGCAGTATTAAAAGAACAGAAAACAAATATAACTTTTAACATGATACAAAGCTGGCTAGTTTCTAGCCATTTTCATATAGAAATGGTTTCAATAAAATCAGCTATGTGTCAACATACCCTGCCTGCCACCAATGATTTCATTATGCTGCTCAGTATCTTTCAAAATATCTTCAAGGAGGAAACATTTCCATGCAATCAATTGTTTGTAGAATTAAGCTGAAACATTTAAAAAATGAAATAAGGCACACAGGACCACAAAAGACACCAGAAGTGCCAGTAGAATGACTGTAATAGTTTTGAACACATTTCTCTGATGACCCTAGTAAGAGCTTCTGAGGGCACCCAGTCTGTAGATGATGCTGGGCATTATGGCCACCAGCTGTGACAAAGCAAGGAGGACAACACAGGGATTCAGAGATCTCCAAAAGGCTTGTGAACTTGTGTTCATCATTGAGTTGGTTTTCCACAGGATTCCATCAAATCTCGTCTCCTCTAGTGCCCTTGCAACTCCTTTTCCACTCACTCCAAGATAGAATGTCAACATTGTGCTTTCTGATGTTTATTCTTTGGGAGGCATAACATGAGGGACTGCTTGTGGGGGTTTCTGTCCTGCCCAGTTCCCACAGTTGGTTAGCCCCAAAGAAATTCACACAGAGAGTCTACATTAGATATAAACTTATTGGCCCACTAGCTCAGGCCTCAGAGTAGCTCTTATAACTTATATTAACCCATTATTCTTATCTATGATAGCCACATGGCTCAGTACCTTTTTCGGTGGGATAGGTCACATCTTGCTTCTTCTGTGGTCTGGGCAGGACTGTGGAGGAATGGGCTTCCTCCTTCCCAGCATTCTCCCGTTCTCATTGTTCCACCTTTACTTCCTGTCTGGTTGTCCCACCTATACTTCCTACCTGGCCAATCAGCATTTATTTAAAACATGATTGACAGGATACAGACAATTCCCCTGCACCATGGAGGGGAGGTGTTGTTATGGGGAGAAGGATTTTTACACCCAGAAATACTAAAAGAAATTCCCTTATTTACTGTTTTCCTTATTTAAGACATAATTATACAGTGCATCTACTTTCCAATTGTGTACTTAAAGTACCTTAGCTTTGTGAACGCAAGTATACAGACTCTTGCATTCTCTTCCTACTTACATCACCTCTCCTAGCATGCTGACACATTTTCTTAAAACCACTTAACAATCCTTAAAAATTCCCTTGCTCAATACTCTTCATTCATCCTTGAATCCCAAAAGATTCTCTCACCAAGATCATATATGTGTTTTTATACTAAATAGTGAAGTTTCAATATCTCAGAAAAAATAAAAGCAGACTCTGGTCAATATAATATATTTTATAGATTTATTCAATTGTGAATAGCATTAAAGCAAATGCATATATGTAAATATTTTCTTCCAACGCCATGTATTATGTTTTTAATACTGCTATAAATAATGTTGGACTTGTGAAACTTGTGAATGTCAAACTTACTTCTCCATCATCACCTTTCTAGTCTCCACTTCATATACAACTCTTATCCTGAAAAGAAACTGAATATATACATTCTGAAATAAGTGGCTTTGAAAAAAATTCTGATGTCATCTGACCATGGTGGTGCTCTCCTATAATCCCTGTTGTCAGAAGGCTGACAATGGAGAGTTATGAGATCAAGGCCAGGTAGTGTTACATAATAAGAACTTGACTTTATAATAAATTAAAGGATATATAATATGTGCTCATGTGATATTAAATCAGGTACCTACCTCTGATGGCTAAGCTAAGGATAATTCTTAATTCTAAGTGTTATTCACATTGGTATATTTATTTTTAATATTACTTCAACATCCAATTACCAGAGAGTGCCATGTTTTCTGCTGCTGAAAGTCCTTTCTGCAAAGTCCTGCCAAACTGTGCAAATTAGTTCTTGCCCTGTTCCTCATCAGGATGACACATCTCTTCATTGCCTGATTCTCAAGAGGGATACATTTAGGGAAGTAGTTTAAGTGGGCAAACCTGTGCTGGACACATGTTTATTAATTCATGCTCTGGAGACTGAGAACAGTGGTGGCAGGAGTTGAAAGAAAAGGAGCTATAGCCTCATGGTGACAGAGAATCTAAGTGGCTTTATTTAACACCATGGTGAATCTGGCCAACAGTGACCTAACTGAAGTTCAGATGGCTGATAGTTTATTCTGTTCCATTTTATCAGCAATGGAGATGTGTGACAGCAGAAAAGCTGTGACCGTTGGTGACAGGGCTCTGAAATTCAGGTAGCTGCCCAGGAGACTAACAGCAGGAGTCTGTGTGATAACAGCTGAGTAACAAACTGTTCCTCGAAGGGGAATCTTTGCTGGTACAGCTTTCTGTACATTATACGTTGTTTACCTAGCTAGGTAACACTGTCACTTTTGCCATTGCCTTTTTTCACTGTTAAAGATGGAATTCAGAATCTTTCACAGGCTAAAATTGTGCCCAAGCCATCATCTACGCATCTACCCTTCCTTTCTTAGTCATGATTGCATTCCAATTAACAAATATTTACATATTTGTTTCAGTTGATACTTTCATAAGCACTGTGAGTCTTGAAGAAAAGATTATTTTCTGATTCCCAGTTCATCTTTCTAGCCATCTTAATGATTTCCTGGCAACAATTTTTATGTAGGAAAGGGAGAAACAATAATTATACATACATATTACTCTTTCTTTTTCTCTCAGTAATATTTTGCTCTAGTAGAAGCGATGCCAATGAGGCTGAGCCTGATAAGCTGAATTAGACACACAATGATGCTAAAAGCATTTTGGATTGAATATTGTTTTGTCCTTAAACATTATACACATAGAGGACAGTCTGGTCAAGCATTTTGCAAATGAATTCCATTCATCATTGGAGGCTTGCCTGATCAGAGAAAATCCATCATCACCAATATGCCATTAATGACTTATTTCAACTCTGCTTCAACAAAGTACACAAAGCATACATCTACAAATGGTTGTACCTGGGGGTCATGAATGTCATAATATTAGAATATGCTGTGAAAGATTATATATTGTATATGATTATTTGACCTACTTATCTATAGAGTAACTAGGTAAATAGGTAGTAGGTCAGAGATGAGTGACAAAATTGTGGAGAATCCAGCTCTAAGAGATAGAGAGAGTTATCAGCAGATTGTGCCACACATCTACACAGATTTCATACATTCAAACTATCACCATGTTTCAAATATCATCTCTAACTTTATAAGTGTTTTAAAATCAGATTTTATATTATACCCCATAATTTACATTCAACAGTTCATAAAAAGACAACTAATATGAGTTGTTAAAATATGTATTTACTGCAAAGGCAAATATATGTTAATCTCTTCATAGATAAAAAATCCAACCCAAAATATATTTATATTTCACATTGATGCATAATGATTGCATATATATTGTCACATCACATTTTTGTGCACACATACCTTAGGTTTACACAAAGGAAAACTATGTAGGTAAGCATTAATCATATTTACTTACCTACTCTTGCAAGTATCTAATAATGGATCCATTTTTAGCTTTTAAAAGAAAAAGAATAGTCACTTAAATGATTCTGTAGATTAAAAAACCTGAAATGAAGTATCACTTCATTCTTAAAATTTATAAAAATGTTTAGAATGTGCATTTTTATCAGACTACTTAGGGGAATGAAAGTTTGAAATTCAATAAATTTCTAAATAATATTTGTAACTATTCAAGACTAGGAAACAATTGTGCTGAAAGCAATTGATAAAAGGAAAATAAAGCATGCATCTATAGCTGTTAGGCACGCATATTCCTCTTTTACATATTGTTAACTTGTCGATTTTTAAAAATTTCAACAGGTAAACATTTTCAGTCCAGTCAGTGTCTGTGAGTTATTATTGCTGTTGTGAAACACCATGGCTAAAGCTTTATGGGGCAGAAACAGTTTATTTGGCTTACACTTTCACATCACTGTTTATTATTGGAGGAAGTCAGGACAGAAACTCAAACATGGAAAGGAACTAGAGGCAGGAGCTGATGACAGGGGCATAGAAGCATGCAACTCAGTGGCTTGTACTATTTGAACAGTCTGCTTTCTTACAGAACCCAGGACCACAAGACCAGGGATAGTCCCACCTACAACAGCATGAGCCCACCCAAATAAATCACTATTTTTTTTTAAAAGAAAAATGTCTTAAGGGCTTGCCAGTAACCTGATCGTAGGAAGGCAATTTCTGAATTGAGGTTCTCTCTTCCCAGATATAAAGCTAGTTGGTGCAGTTAGTTAGTATAATAGGCATTATCTTTTAAGTTACAAAATGGATCTAGGGTATTTTTAGTTCACTGTATTTTGGAATGTTGTGAAAACAATCTTCTTTCTGGAGATAAATAATCTGGTGATTAAATGGATAGGTAACTTGCTGAATTTCATATAGTAATCTAATAGAAAGGAAAAAATAATATGCATTATAAAGAAAAATATTGTCCTTAAATTATAGAATGACTTAACTTTTAGTTTCATTTTGCTCCATCCAGCCCCTACTGTGTTTCCTCAACTCCAAAATTGTTACCCTCTTTTTATTCAATTATTGCATATGTGTGTGTAAAACATATGCAATATATATAATTACATCATTCTGAAGGGATTTTTGTTATTATAAGCAAACATTTTCTTACTAAAACTGCTTTTCTATTTGTAAACACTAGTGATTTATCTTACTATTGACTAAAAATAAGTCTAATATTTTATACCCTGTCTTTTTAAGTCTATTGAAAGTTATAAAAAGAGCAAGTCTCATAACAGTATTTTAGTATGCTAGACTCTAAAGATGATATTGAACATATTTCTCAGACAACAATCACACCGAATTGATTCCTAACCAATTTCAATTAGAGTTAATGCTGATTCAATGAAGTGTATTGCTTATAATCTCTCTCTCTCTCTCTCTCTCTCTCTCTCTCTCTCTCTCTCTCTCTCACACACACACACACACACACACAAACAGACATACACACATATGTTTGTGTTTCAATTTAATAGTACTGTCAATTGGAGAATAAGTATAATAAGCATACAGATTTCCATATTTGTCCAGTAAAACAGGCCATCAACAGGTAAGACTCACCTTGACAAACATGCCTTTCATTTCCCTGGTATAGTCCTTTTCTGTTATGAAAACAAAACACCTGAGTCTGGGTACTTATTGAGAGAGCGAGAGAGAGAGAGAGAGAGAGAGAGAGAGAGAGAGGTTTATTTAGCTTGTAGTTTTGGAAGGTGAGAGTACAAAATTACTTTTTCTTTTTTTTTCTTGACATCTCTATTTATTTATTTTTTTATTATTTAATTTATTTATTTATTAAAGATTTCTGCCTCCTCCCCACCACCGCCTTCCATTTCCCTCCCCCTCCCATGATCAAGTTTCCCTCCCTCATCAGCTCGAAGAGCAATCATGGTTCCCTGACCTGTGGGAAGTTCAAGGACCACCCACCTCTATCCAGGTCTAGTAAGGTGAGCATCCAAACTGTGTAGGCTCCCCCAAAGCCAGTACATGCAGTAGGATCAAAATCCCATTGCCATTGTTCTTGAGTTCTCAGTAGTCCTCATTGTCCGCTATGTTCAGCAAGTCCAGTTTTATCCCATGCTTTTTCAGACCCAGGCCAGCTGGCCTTAGTGGTTCCCAATAGAACATCCCCATGGTCTCACTGTGTGGGTGCACCCCTCGCGGTCCTGAGTTCCTTGCTCCCTCTCCCATAGTCCCCATCCTCCAAATTTACTCAGGTGGTCTTGTTTGTTTCTATTTCCCATGTATATTAGATCCATGTACATCTCTCTTAGGGTTCTCATTGTTGTCTAGGTTCTCTGGAACTGTGATTTGTAGGCTGGTTTTCTTTGCTTTATGTTTAAAAACCACTTATGAGTGAGTACATATGATAATTGTC
Source organism: Microtus oregoni (assembly GCF_018167655.1). Lineage (NCBI taxonomy): Eukaryota > Metazoa > Chordata > Mammalia > Rodentia > Cricetidae > Microtus > Microtus oregoni. The sequence continues at coordinate 6,837 of NW_024545172.1, forward strand.
TTTCTGGGTCTGGGTTACCTCACTCAATATGATGTTTCCTAGATCCATCCATTTGTCTGCAAATTTCAAGATGCCATTATTTTTTTCTCCTGTGTAGTACTCCATTGTATAAATGTACCACATTTCCTTATCCATTCTTCAGTTGAGGGGTATTTAGGTTGTTGCTAGATTATAGCTAAGACAAACAAACAATTCTGCTATTAACGTAGTTGAGCACATGTCCTTGTAGTATAGTTGAGCATCCTTTGGGTAATTATTATTATCAAAAGTGGTAATAATCCAATAAAAAATGGAGTACAGACCTCAACAGAGAACTCTCAACAGAGGAATCTAAAGTGGCTAAAAGACACTTATGGAAATGATCAACATCCTTAGTCATCAGCAAAATTTGAATCAAAACAACTCTGAAATTCCATATTAGACCTGTTAGAATGGGCCAATATCACAAACACTCACGACAACTTATGCTGGAGAGGTTTGGGGTAAAGGGAAAAGTCCTGCATTGCTGGTGGGAGTGCAAACTGGTACAGCCCCTTTGGATGTCAGTGTGGCGATGTCTCAAAAAATTAGGAAACAACCTTCCTCAAGAACCAGAGTCAAAACCCGGTCTCGAAAAACCAAAAAAAAAAAAAAAAAAAAAAAGAACCAGAGGCATTACTATTTTAAAAATGTGAGGAGTACTTGTTTGGGGGTATGTGCTTTTTATTGAAAATTTCTTTAACAAACAGGTCAAAAATGTTATGAAAACTATCATGGCTGGATTGCAGCAAACCAACACTGAAAAGATTCTTCTGAGCTGGGTCCGACAGTCAACGCACAATTATCCACAGCTTAACGTCATCAACTTCACCACCAGCTGGTCTGATGGCCTAGCTTTGAATGCTCTCATCCACAGTCACAGGTAAATTTGAAATTTAAATTGTTTTTTTAAGTATTGATTTAGACACTAATGATGTATTTTATTGCAATATGACCTGTCTACTAGGAAAAATGGTGTTCACAATATCGATCTAAGTATTTATTGAAACAGACTAAGCATATCATCATATATTTACCTGCTTATGTGAGATAGGGCATCTCTAGGTAGGTATTCCTGTCTCAGTTCTCAGAATAATGGGATTACATGCTTTAAACACCATGGCTAGGAGTTTTCTAATTTTTTAGTTACATATGGCTGTGGTTGAAGGAGGAACAAAAATGAACACATTTTATACTTAGACTCCAAAACAACCAGATTATTTCATGACTTTGCTAATAAGGGGGCTGATAGATTTCAATAGAAGCAGAAATAAGTTTGAGCCTAGACTACAGAACTCAAAGTGGTTTCAAATTTTATGCAAGTGGTTTTAGTGAGATCACCATTCTCAGATAAATAATGTACAGGTAAACATTTGTCATATGAAACATAAGCTTCCATAGCAAACATCATGATATCATGGACGTTTTCTTTCTGATGAGGATTAAAAGAAACATTAAGCATTTTAGTAACCATAGCAAAAAAGGGGGTGGGCATCTAGTGAGTTCAATAACTCAGTGTTCAGAACATCAAAAGAGAGTTTTTTTTTTCTATATAGAGCAGCAAAGCAATTTCTTTGAATTATGGAACAATTCTGTGGGCATTCATATAAATAACAGTATAACATAGTAAACTAAGCAGCTTTACTATAGTCCAGACAGTGTTCTAGTTTTCACAATGACAAAACAATTGTTTTATTTTCTTAGATAATAAAGTTTAATAAATTAATTTATAATTTTTCAAATAAAGTTATAATCATGTGGGAAAGGTGCATATATACATACATAATTATATATAAAATATATTATTTTAAAATACAATACTTTCATATGTACAAGTTATACAGCATCATTCTACATATGATTATATCATGTAATATTTCCTCCAAGAAATATCTACCTTGGTCTTGTCATTAACTGTTCTTTTAAATGACTCCCAAATTAATTGTTTATTTTTTTTAATGAATTCCACTGGACTTCAGCTTCCCAGAATACCCACACAGGTTATCTTTTGTCACGTGTATTTATCTATTTTTGTTCCCTTTTCTTTTTCACCAAGTCTCCCATTTTTCTATACCACTCTTGTTTCCAAAGAAGGCCAGAATATAAATTTTCCTTGTGGTAAGGCTCAACTCAAGGGCAAACTCAAAGTAAGCATCTTTGTCAGGTGTCATGCTGCAGCTGGGCTTAATTAGTCCCATCCAGACCAGGTTTCCAGGTGAGAGATTCAGCAAAACTGACTGTAAAAAGTAGTCTGATTGGTTCTGATCCACACATTTAACAAGGTATACAGGCTGATTTTCATAGGTACAACAAAAGAAAGCTTTCCACAGCTTCAGTACAGTCAGTTAAGGATAGATTGAGCTATTGATTTTGCATCATCAGTTCATGCTCATTAATGCAGCCACATGCTTCACATTAAGGGCCTGAAGAAATATTGATCTTGCTCTTCATGTACATATTAGCAGATAAACAAAAATATTGAGGATTGGCTTATGTGCTCCTTGGTGGCTCTTTCCTATTTTCATTTCAAGTGGGAGACTTCACGCCTGGAAGCATGTTCACACACCATATTTGTTCATTTTCTTTTTATAATTTTTGAACATGTTTCTAAGTAATACAGGAAACATCCAGCTTGTCCTATCCCTGACCTACTTGTTCTCTGCCACAGTGTATCTGCATTTATGTATTTTGAATGAGCCATCAATAACTATCTTTTTATACATTGCATGTTTAGTTCTCAAGAGGTTCCTTACAGTTGCTTGATGCTTTTTCATGAATCACCTGCCTCTTTGTCTTTGACAGATGTTAATATTGTTTATCTAGAGAAAAAAAAAACATGGTTGGACTTTCTGTTCCAAGGTGATTGTCATTGGCACTCTTAGGAATGTCATTCAGTGCCCTGATTTCAATAATTGAGTGAGTAAGCTATATAGAACAGAGACAGCAAAGCACAGAGACCTTGGGAATGAAAAGGTTTATGTTCAAACACAATGTCCACTACAGTGAACTTGAAAGGAAGTCAGGTTATACTTTTACACAAAAATGATAATTGATAAGAAATATATACAAAATATAAACATTAAATTATAATAACCTTAAAAATGAATTTAAATTTCCATGCTAACTCCTTTTTCCTATCCCAGGATGTGGTTTAAGAAAAAGTTATCCATTATGTTACTGAGATCTCCCTTTGGTCTAGTTCTGCTCCTTGTTACATGTGATCTTTGTTGAAAGGATCCAGGTGAGAAGAGAGTCAGAATTTATTATGAAATAAAATAAGATACACCTGATGATAAAAATGGGTAGTTCTCAAAGAGGAAAAAACTATCATGGGATGAGAGTCAACGGTAGTCAGAGAGGCAATTTTATAGTGCAAGCATTGGAGGGGTGAGAATTGACATTGGACAAAAGGACAATTGTACCAACCTATATTTTTTAAGTAAGTGTTATACTATTTCTCAAAGTTACTCAAACAAACAGCTTTCCTGATGTACATTTTCCTGCCAAAGTGATTGAGAAACTGATTTGAATTGATGGTTCCTAAAGAAGAAAGTGATTTATCTTTATTGTATACCAGAAAGTCAAAACAAGATAGTGTGATTTTAATTTTCTCAATGGTATAGAAAAATCATGTCTCCACCAAGGGTAAAAGAGAGATTCAGATTCAGATCAAATTCATTTACCAAAGACCTGAAATTGAGGTTTCTTATTTCATAAGCTGCTGATTATAAGGAAGAGTTCCATCCTCAATATCTTTTAACCCTATTAATATTTGTCTAGCTACCTAAGAGTCATCCCCAGAATTGAAATCCTCAAAACATTTAGAAGGTAACTATTTAAAGACTTATATGTCAACTTTCCTAAGGGGCTTTGGGAGGATTTCCTAAGAAGAATTTCCTTTGTATGGTTTACTTAGGAGTAATGAATCTAGCCAGGTGGTAATGGTGCACACCTTTAATCCCAACACTTGGAGGCAGAGACAAGCACAGCTCTGTGAATTCAAGGCCAGCCTGATGGCCAGCCTAAGAGCTAGTTTCAGGACAGGCTCCAAAGCTACAGAAAAACATTGTCATGAAACAAACAAACGAACATTATGAGTCCAGTTGGAAATTTTTAAAAGTTTGGTGGCTGGAGGAGAAGCTAAAAGTATAGGGAAAAAATCTTTCTAACTCCTTTCTAGGAGTTAATAATTGTTAACCCTAAGGACCCTCTCTATAAGTTCTGATCAGAACCTGTTAATATCCTGGTGAAGGCATTTTTATCATATTTCTGAATGGATTTGAAATTTCTATAATGCACATTGTTTGTAGATCATTGGAATTGATTGAATCTGCAGTCAGATTAGAGATTATATGCGATAATATACAAAAAGATCTGAATATACAAAAGGTTACCAATAATGTACTTCAGAAAGGCTTAGGCTTATGGTTAAATAAGGACCTAAGTACACTTCAGGGAATTCTTCATAGCATTTCCCTGTAGGGTAAGATGGTTCTTCTGTCAATATATTTTTTAAAGATTATTTTCTTGTTCATTTTACTTATTTATATAAGTATGTATCTGCTTGAGTGTATTTCATGTATGTGTAGGCACCTTCAGAGGCCAGACAAGGGCACTAGTTCACTGAAAGATGCAGTTTCAAGCAGCTGTGAGTCATGCAACATGGGTGCTGGGAATGACTTCATGTCCTCTGGGAAAGAAGCAAGCACTCTTATTGAGCAATCTATTCAGTCTGATCCTGTTAATGTTATTTAGTGGATAAGTTGGGGGATCTCATTGGTAAATTCTGCTTTTCCAAAGGACTAAACTCTCCAAAAAGAATATTTAATATTTAATACTGAGAGATATATTTTTAGGCTGAATGATAATGAAGATAAGAAAATGTCACTGTGTCCTTAAAGAGATCTCATGTTTGAAGAAAAAATTTAGTTTCAAGCATATTAAAAAAACCTGAATAGCAAATTTTTAAAGGTACATAATGTAAGGCATTCCATGCTAGGAAAGATATTTTTAATGGTAACAGCATAAACTATTTTCTTAAAAATAAATTTTAATTGTTTGAGATGAATAGGACTATGTCAGTTCCACTTTCCATTTCCTAACCTAAACCCTCCCCCTTCTCTTTCAAATTCATGACCTAAACATGACCTGGACAAGGAGAATACCAGTAGAAATGCTAACTTGAAGGGGGAGAAACTCTTTGAGGTTTCAACCATAAACAAAGAACTATATGCAAGTAAGGTGTGCTAAGAGTAGGAATAGCAATGTTCCCTAGGGAAGGGCACAACAATTGATTATCTGATACCAAATGGTCAGCCCTGAAAACATATACATGCAACTAACATGATAAGGACTAATAGCATTGTGTTTTTGTATTTAGAAGTGTATGTGCTTCATTGTTCTTGGGTGTGTATGTTTACGCTCATATACATATATATGTAAGAACAACTGAAGAAACGGGTTTAAAAAATAATTTATTTATCTATTCCTTATAATTTCTTATATGTTTACATAGTAGTTTGATATAGAAAATGATAAAGTCTATAGGTCTTGATCAGGCTTGTTCTGTTTGCTAGATAAAGAAATAAAAGGCAAAAAATTTTTCAATGCAGCAGGTAGCAGTAAAATATTATAACACAGCAAAAAGAATCAGCATCTTACATGCTTCCTCTGTATGGTAAAGTGAGGTGGGGAACACACTAGCTCATTCTGTCCTCCTTTAAAGATGAAGGATAGGATGACATGGGTTCTGATACACAGACATGAGCTACCTAAACCTTCCTATACAGGACAGACTGAGGTGCAGGAACACATGTTTTTTCTTGACCTTAAACATAGGACAGATTAAGGTTAGCACAACAAGGGTTCTATGAGACAGATGCTATCTTTTCCCAAGTCTCCTTCATAGGACACATCCAACCTCCTCTATTGGACAGATTAAGGTTGGAAAGATGTGGATTCTGAGAGTCAGACTGTACCTCCTTCCAAACCACCTACATAGGACAAAATGAACTAGAGAGACCAATAATTCATTTCTAACCTTCTTTTTAGCACAGGCAAAGGCTTGGGCAACATAAATAGTGAGAAAAATCTACCTTCGTAGCATACTTTGTAGGGCTTACTGGGGTGGAGCACACAGTAGTTCAGTTGTAACTACTTCCGTATACCCAATTACATTAGAATAACATCAATTTCAAAAGACAAAAGCAAACCCCCTGCAATTCTCCTTTGAAGGACAGTCTGAGATTGAGAGTTCATGAGGTAACTCCTATCCACCTAGAACACTTTGAAACTACACTGTAGAGTAGATCATGGTTATAAGAGCTTGGAATCAGAAACAGAAGCTAGTGCCTTCTAGTATAGTGGTTCTCTGTATGTGGGTTTCCACCCCTTTTGAGGGTCAAGTGACCCTTTCACAAGGGTCAATTAAGACAATTGGAAACTAAGATATTTATATTATAATTCATAACCATAGCAAAAAAATACAATTAATAAGTAACAATGAAAGAAATTCTATGTTTGAGGATCATGACTATATATATATATATATATATATATATATATATATATATATATATAGTTGCAGGATGAGAAAGGTTGAAAACTACTGTTCTAGCTCTTTTTCATAGGATAAAGTGGAGGTGTAGAACATGCTAGGATGCTCTTGTAGTTATCTGCAGTACAGATGAAGGTGGATTTTGAGAAACAAACACGGGGTTCCTTCAAGACTTTTTGGGAGGGAGGACTGAAGTAGGCTTCTCACTCCACTCCTAGTTATACTATGTGTAATTATGCATACATAGGACAAATAAAGGTTAGCGTGATGTCGATTTTAGAAGACAGAGACCAGCTCCCTCCAAGCCTCACCTGTAGTCTGGGCAGGTGGAGATCATTCTAGTTAATTACCAACTTCCCTCAGAGGACAGTTTAAGATTAGAACTATATGGATACTGAGATAAACTCAATAGCTCCCTCTAATCATGCTCTATAGGAATACTGTGGTGGAGAACACGCAAGTTCACTCTAATCCCACTCCGTAAGACATAAAACATAAGATGAAATGGATTCTGAGTAACAGACAGGAACTCCCCCCCAAGCCTTCTTCTTGGGACATATTGAGTTATAGAACACAGTAGTTCACTCATAACCTGTTTAATAGGAAAGGCTAAGAACATGCATTCTGGGAGATAGATGCAAGTTCCTTAAAGCCTCTTTGGTAGGACAGAAGAAGTTGGAGTGCACATTAGTTCATTCCTTTCCTTATCTGTAGGGTATATCAAGCTCTGGAAAACCTGGACTTTGAAGGGAGAGAAACTCTCTCCCTCCAAAATTCTTCAGAAAGACAGACTGAAGTGGAAAGCATACTAGTTAACTCCTATTAAAACTCCACAGGACTGATAAAGTTTAAGGTGTCCTGGACACAGTGTTTTACAGGAGAGATCAATTGTGATTCTGAGAGAAAAACACCAGCTCCCATCAAACCTCTTCTAGGAAGACTGAAGTTGAAAGCACACTAGGTCACCCCCTATCCTCCTACTTTGGATAGAGAAAGGGGCTGAAAACAGGTATTCTGAGAGACAGAAACAAGCTTCCTCTAAGTCTTCTTTGTAAGATACATTAAGATGGAGAGCACATTGGAATATAACTTGTACTTATGACAGATCAAGGTTAGAAATCAATGCATTCTGAGACAGAAAGTAGCTCTCTCCAGGCACTCTTTATAGAACAGACTGAGATGAATAACACACTAGTTCACTCCTACCATATTCTTATTACAGAACAAGGACCAGGCAAAGTGGACACTGAGAGAAAAACAATAGCTACCTCCAAGCTTCCTCCACATGACATGATGAGGTGGAGAGAACAGTAATTCATTACTTACATCTTCCATGGAGCATATCAAGTTAGGAAAACACAGATTCTGACAAACGCACACTAGATTCATATAAACTTCCTTGTAGGGCAGATTGAACTGAAGATCACACTAGTTCATTCTTAAACTCCTCAATAGGACAGGTGAAGGTTAGAATGATATGGATCCAGAAAGACACTAATTTTACTTAGACTCCTCTGTTAGATGCTGAGATGGGAATTACAAAATAACATTGCTAACATACTCCATTGGGATAAACAATTTAGGACAAAAAAACATAAACTTGCTCCCTCCAATCCTCTTTTGTGGGATACAATGAGTTTAAATGCACACTATTTGTGCTTTTTAGTATAGATCAAGTTAGGATTGTGAGAGACAGACACTAGCTTTTTCTCTGAGACCCCTGGTAGGATATATTGAGAAGGAGAGCACAATGGTTCTCTTCTAATGTTATTTAGGGGAAATATCAAGGAGGTTTGGACAACATGAATTCTGAGAAATAGACACTAGCTTCCTCCAAACTTTATCCTTAGAGCATACTGAGGTAGAGAACCTACTAGTTCTTTCATAACTCACTCTTCAGAACATATCAAGTTAAGGACTAAATGAATATAGAGCAACAACTACTAACTCCATCCAAGATTCACACAATGAGGTCGAATGCATGGTAGTCTAGTCCTAACCTCATCAGTATAACAAATCAAGCTTAGGAAACTCTGGATGCTGATAAAGAGAAATGTTCTCCAAGAAAGAATTAGTACAAATTGAAGTAGACTACCTTATTTGTTTTTTTTTTACCTCTTACATAGGACAGATTAAGGTTAGGATGACATGGAGTCTGAGTGACAGATACTAGTTTCCTCCAATCCCCATTCCATGGGACAGACTGTTGTGGAGATTATGCTAGTTCACTCCTAATCTTCCTACTCTCCTCTGTAGAACAGATGGAGGTTAGGACAGCAAATATTTTGTTAGAGAGACACTAGCTCTATTCAAGCATCCTTAGTAGGGCAGACTGAGTTGGAGTGTAAACTAGTTCATGTCTGTCCTCCTCAATAGGAAAGAGTAATTTAGGACAATATGAATACTGAAAGACAGACTCTAGCCCCTCCTAGCATCCTCTCTTGGAAAGACTGATGTGGATATTACAATAGTTCATTCCTAACTTACTGTGAGTCAGGATTAAAGTTAGGACTACATGGCTTATGAGAGGAAAGCACTAATTCTAAGAGTATCCATAGGACAATCTAAATTGAAAAGCATATTACTTCACTTCTTTCCTACTCTGTTAAACAGAATGAGTTAGAATAAAATTTATTCTGAAGGACAGACTAGCTCTGCCAAAGCCTCTTCTATAAGATAAGCTAAGGTTTACAAGAAGCTAGTATATTTTTAAACTCATCAGTAGGACATACCAAATTAGGAAGATTTGGAGAGCGATGGACACCAGCTCTGTAAAAGCCTCTTCTGTAGGAAAAACTGAGATGGAGAGCAGACTAGTTCACTTCTAACTGCTTCTGTAGGGCAGATCAAGATCACTACAATTGAAATCCGATAGATAGACACTATTTCCCTCTAGCTTTTTGCATCGTGATAGAGAGAAGTCTTGATCAGTCCTATCCTTCCTTACCTGTAACACAGATCAAATTTAAGAAAAGAGATTCTGAAAGACAGGCACTAGCTCCCACCAAGCCTTCTTTTGTTATGAAAGACTGGCAGAGAGCACACCTGCTCCCTCATAACTTTCCCCATCAAACTCCTCACACCACTGATTCTTTTTTATTGTTTTCACAGTGCTATACATTTCTCCCTGTCCCTCTTCCTCCCCTCTCTTCTTCTACCGTCTCCTGTGACACCCACACCCCCAATTTACTCAGGAGATCTTGTATTTTTCTCCTTCATATGCAGATGTAAATATGTCTCCCTTAGGGTCTTCTTGTCTAGCTTCTTTGGGGTTGAGGACTGTAGGCTGTTATTTCTTTGCTTTATATCTAAAAGATACCTATGAGTGAGTACATGCTATATTTGTGTTTTTGGGTCTGGGTTATCTTACTCAATATGTTTGTTAAAGACTTATTCATTTATTTATGTATTATGTATACAGTGTTCTGTCTGCATGTGTGCCTACAGACCTGAAGAGGGCACCAGGTCTCATTATAGATGGTTGTGAGCCACCATGTGGTTGCTGGGTATTGAACTCAGGACCTCTGGAAGAATAGTCAGTGTTCTTAACCTCTGAGCCATCATTTTAGCCCTCAATATGTTTTTTTAGATCCATCCATTTGCCTGCAAACATCAAGATGTCATTTTTTTCTACTCTGTAGTACTGCAATATGTTAATGTACACATTATCCATTCTTATTTTGAGGGTCATCTAGGTTTTTTCCAGGTTTTGGGTATTATGAATAATGCTGCTATGAACAAAGTTGAGCACATGTCCTTGTGGTATGGTTGAGCAACTGCTGCAGCCAGCGCAGCCTGGATAGCCAAGACTGGTGGGGGGTGCCGGGATAGAGAAACAGAGGCTTCTTTTCAGGTGGAAGAACAGCAACCTTTATTTTGCCCGGCGACCTTTTATACCTCTACTCCTGTGGAGACCCACTGGCCAGAAAGAACACAATCATCCTTGTCAATTACAGACCACAAGGAAGTTCTGCTTTCAGTCAGGGGGAGTGAGGACAGCTGGATCACAACAACTAGCAACCTTTTGGTATATACCCAAAAATGGTATTGCTGGATCTTGAGGTAGATTTTTCATAATTTTCTGAGAAATCAACATACTGATTTCCAACACAGTTGTACGAGTTATCACTTCCACCAGCAATGGAGGAGTGTTCCCCTTACCTGACTCCTCTGCAGCATAAGAAGTCATCAATGTTTTTGATCTTAGCCATTCTGACAGGTGTAAGTTGGAATCTCAGAGTTGTTTGTGATTTGTATTTTTCTGATGGCTAAGGATGGTGAGCATTTCCTTAAGTGTCTTTCGGTCTTTTGAAATTCATCTGTTAAGAGTTCTCTGTTTAGGTCTCTACTATGTTTTTGTATTGAATTATTTCTTCTTTTGATGTCAAGTTTCTTGAGTTCTTTGTATATTTTGGAGATCAGTTCTCTGTCTGATGTGGGGTGTGTGAAGATCCTTTTCCATGCTGTAATCTGCAATTTTATCTTGTTAACTGTGCCCTTTATTTACAGAGGCTTCTCGGTTTGAAGAGATCCCATTTATTAATTGTTGTTCTTAGTATCTGTACTACTGGGGTTATATTTAGGAAGTGGTCTCCTGTGCCAATGTGTTTGTGTATTTCCCACTTTCTCTTCTATGAGGTTCAGTGTGGTTAGTTTTATGTTGAGGTCTTTGATCCATACACTTGAGGTTTGTGCATGGGGATAGATATGGATCTATTTTCATTCTTCAATATGTTGGCATTTGATTATGTCAGCACCATTTGTTGAATATGCTTTCTTTTTACCATTCAATTCCCACACCTATAAATACCTGTTTTTTGACAAAGAAGCTAAAAATACCACTCATTCTTAAAGACAGACATTAGCTCCCTTCAAGTTTCCTCTGTAGGACAAAATAATATGGACAGCACCTTACTTCACTCCATTTTTTTTTAGTTGGACAGATAAATATTAGGAAAACACAGCTTCTGAGGGACAGGCACTTGATTCATTGAGACTCTTTCACGGACAGCCGGAGGTGGCATGTCAACTAATTAGTAATTAGTTTAATTACTTAAATTAGTTTAAGTAATAATAAGTACTTAATTTATCCATAAAACAGATCAAGTTGAGGACAACTTTGATTCTATGAGAGAGAAACCAGCTCTCTCCAAATTCTTTGCAGTAGGACAAACTGAAATAGAGAGTACATTAGTTCATCCCTAATCTTCCCCATAAAACAGATGATAAATTTCATGAGATACATTATGAGAGACCAACACACTGCTTCAATCCATTCCCTCTAAGCAAGACAGACTATGGTGGAAAGCATACTAATTCAATTGTAACCATATCTAGAGAATGGAGCAAGATTAAGAGGACATAGATTCTAATAGATGAATAGTTAATCACTCCATTCCCCTCTGTAGGACAGGGTGAGGTAGAGCACACTAGTTTATTTTTAACCTTCTCTGTAGAACAGATCAAGGTTACTAGCACTTAGTATCTGAGAGATAGATGCGACATAGTCTCTAGCCCTCTCAATAGAACCAACTGATATAGGGAGTACACTACTTTATTAATAACATCCTCAGTAAGGACAAATCATCTCAAAGCATCATAGATTCTGAGAGACAGCCACTACTTCCCTACCAACATCCTCTGTAGAACAGACTGAGATGGAGAGCTCTCCAGTTTACTCCTATCCTGCTCTGTTGAACATAATGTGTCTGAATGGCTTGGATTGTAAGAGACAAACACTAACTCCCTTCAGTTATTTTCCAAAGAAGAGACTGAGGTGCAGGGCAACCTCGGCCAATGCTATCCTTATTTGTAGGATACATCAAAGTTAAGAAAACACAAATTTGAAATATACCCACTAACTCTGACCAAGCCATCTCCACAGGCCAGAGTGATGTGGAGAGCATTCTAGTTACCAATCATCCTGCATTACAGATCAAGGTTAATACAGAATGGATTTTTAGACATAGCCTCTAGAATTCAGGTTTTCAGTGGGCAACTGCTTGAAGCTCAGAAAAGGTCAATTCAGTAATTACACATGATGGACATAATTTCTAATAAATGTGTAATTACTGAATCAGCCTTTTCATTTCTCTGTGAGTTCTGCATGTTCAGTTTTTGCAGCACACCATAAAGCAGTCCAGGTAAGAGCAGTTTCTTGCCCAAATGGCTAACCAACTCCATAAGGAGTCTCTTCAGTGCCCATCATCCTCTTGAAGTAGTTTGGTGCTGCAAGAAAAGTCCTAAGTTCTTAAAATAATTTAAATGCCACATTCTGAAGGTCTCTGAAAGATTTGAAGAATACCTATCCATCTGAACTACATTTCTGTATATTTAGAAAATCTAATTAGCATTACTTTGAGTTTGACTATTATAGATGATTATCTATTAACCTATATTTCTTAATTATACATTATATTTTTAAATGAACTACACAAAACCATACCTTAATCAAGATCAGAAATACATATACATATAACAAAATTGACTTTAAATCTTTATAAATAAAACAAGATCCATACCAATGTAAAGTATCCATCTCAATAGCATATCCCCCTTTAAATGTAAAGAAACATTTACAAGCTGTATTTGGGAATATGAGTGCAATTCTGTCCAATCTTCTTCCTGCTGTTTATTGGATGAAGTATTTTCTTTGCGGAGGTGTTTGCAGCAACCATTCAGGGGTTCTTGATCCATCAAACCATGTTGGTCTGGAAACAATCCACAGGCTATCATCTTCTGTGTAAACAAAAGAAGAACCTCTTTTCCAAAGCAAAATATCCTTAGACTCAAATTTTGAATTCAAGATACCTTTGAAATATCTATGTTGGCTTAGCTTAGCAGTCCCCAGAATCAAAAGTCTCTCTGCAGTCAAAAAATTTAAAGATGACAAAATAATATAAACAATCCAAACTCTGTGAATTTTCCATCTTCACATGGTTTATTTTTTTTCTGTACTCTGTCTCTTTAAAAACTTTATGATTTTTAAACCCTTTACTTGTTTTTAATAACTATTATTTTTCTTCTCTCTTCCAAGCCTACATATATTTATCCAACACTGTAGCACATTTATAGGTCTTTTTTGTCTGGATTTGTCTTTATTGCATATCTGTAATTATTTATTGTCCAGAAGTACTTTTTACATTGTTGCATGATAACTCTCTTCAAGCTCCCTCTGTAGGACAGACTGAGGTGGAGAACACACAAGGTTACTCCTATGCTTTTCCTTATGACAGATCAAAGGTCAGACCACTTGGATATGAGATCCTGATACTAGCTTTATCCTGTGTTTCTCCATGGTATATATGAAAGGGTATATTACACTAAGTCACTGTTGTATTTATTGAGAGAACAACTCAAGGTTGAGACAATATGGATTCTGAAAGACAGACACCAGGCTCCTACAATCCTCCTCAATAGATTACACTAGATATGGGACACATATGGTTTTATTCCTGTATCTTCCATAGGACAGATAAAGGAAAACATATCTTCTGAGTGACAGACATTAGATCCCTACAGGTCTTCTGTGTAAAACATACTACTTCACTTCCAAACTCTTCTGTTGTACAGAGGGCATTTAAACAACATAAATTGTGAGAGAAAGACATTACTCCCTCCAGCTCTTTTCTGCAGGATAGACTGAAGTGCTGAGCACCATATATCAATTCTATCCTTATCTGTAGGAAACATCAACATTAATACAACATGGATTCTGAAAGCTAGGCATTGCTCCCCACAAGCTATCTACAGTGACAGTTTATTTAAGAGAATATTAGTTTATCTATGACCTTTTCCATAGGAAAGATTAAGATTAACACAATATGATTCTTGAAGAAAGACACTATTACCCTCAAAGACTATGTAGAAGGGACTGAGTTAGAGAGCACACTAGTTCACTAAAGACCTACTAAGTTATACAGAACAAGGTTAGGACAACATGAATTCTAAAGGACAGACACTAGATCTCCCAAGACTATTAAGACTCATTGTAATATAGTTCTTACTAATTCATTCCTAACCTTATCCATGAGGCAGATTAAGGTTAGGACAATCTAGGATTCTGTGGTACATAAACTAATCCCCTCTAAGATTCATCACTCTGTGTGACTGGTAGAAATGGAGAACTCATAAATTAACCCCTAATCTCCTCCATTGGACAGATCAAGGGTTATATGACATGGCTTTTGAGAGAATGACAGTAGTTCTCTCTGTGCTTCTTCTGTAGGACAGATTTTGTTTGAAGGCAACTAATTCTATTTTAACCTCCTTTGTAGGACAGATCAAGCTTAGTTCATCATTAATTCTAAGATACAAACACTAGCTCCCTTCAGCTTTTTAGTATAGGATAAACAGAGCCATAGAGCATATTAAGATACTTCTTTCCTTTTCTGTAGGACAGATCAAAAATAGGATGACATGGTTTCCAAGAGACAGAGAGTAGCTCTCTCAGACTCATCTTCCAAATATGTACTGTGCAATAGATCACACTAAGTAAATCTTTTCCATATCCATAGGAAAGATCAAGGTTAAGAGAACATGGATTCTGAATGGTAGACACTAGCTGCATCCATGTCTCCTCAGTGAAATGGAATGAGGTTTAGTGCCCTTTACTTCCCTCTTCAACTTTCCCATAGAGCAGATGTGGTAAGAATGACATTGATTATAATAGACAGGTACAATCTTCATCACAGCCTTCTCTATTGACACACTGAGGTGGAGTGTAAACTAGTTTATTTCCAACCTCCTCTGATGAAAAGAACAACTTAGTATGACAAGTATTTTGAGAGACAGAAACTAGTTTCTTTTAATACTCCTTTGTAGGACAGATTAAAGTGTAAAGTATTGAACTTCTAACCTGCTCTGTAGGGCAGATAAAGTAAGGGCAACAGGGATAATGAAAGAAAGTTCTTTTCTATGAAGTTCTTGAAGACTAGTACATGCTAGACATAACTATCCTTTTTTGTAGAAAAGATCATAAGACAACATGAGTGTTGAGAGATAGACACTAGCTTTCACCAAGGTCTCTTCATAGTAAAATAATGAGGTGATGAACACACTAAATCATTCCTAATCTCCTTTTGAGGTCAGATAAAGTTTAGCATACCATGTCCTCTTACAGATAAACATTTGCTTTCTCCATGACAGTTCTACAGGAAGACATGAAGTGAAGAGTATTCCTGTGCAATCTTATCCATTTCAATTTGACATATCAAGGTTAGGATGGTATAGATTCTGAGAGATGGACACTATCTCCCTCTAAGACTCTTTCCTAGGACAGACTGAGGTAAAGTGCACACTCTCCCTCTAAGACTCTTTCCTAGGACAGACTGAGGTAAAGTGCACACTAGTTATCTCCTAGCTTTATAAGTGGGACAGGTCATGTTTAGGACAACCTGGATTCTGAAAGAGAAAAAATAATTGACTCCAAGTTTCCTCAGTATGACAGGCTGAAGTGTGAGTACTATAGTTTACTTCTAATCTCCTCCATTGATCAGATCATGGTTTGTTTAATATGGATTCTGAGATACTTACACAAGCTCACTTCATGCTTTTTCTGTAGGAAAGAGTGGTGGAAAGCAGAGGAATTTGCTCTTAACCTCTTCTATAGGGCTCATTAAGTTTAGGATAATATGGATTCTGAGAGAGAGATACTAGCTCACCTCAGCTCTTTTCTGTAGGGTATACTGAGGTATAGAGCACATTAAGTCATTTATAGCCTAGTTTGTAGGAATGGTCTAGCTTAAGACAACATGGGTTCTAAGATATAGCCACTAGATTCCTGCAAGCCTCGTCAGTAGAACAGACTGAGTGGGAGAACGCAGTATTTCACATGCAACCTCCTCTGGAGAATAGGTCAAGTTTAGCATGAAAATGATTCTGAGAAATAGACACTGGATCCTATCAAGCCTCCTGTGTAGGGCATGGTGAAATAGAGACTACACTACTTCACCCCTGTCTTCTTCAATAGGGCAGAATAAGGTTAGGGCAACATGTATTCTGAGAGACAGATACTAGACCACTCAAAGACTTTTAACTAGGAAAGACAGAGAAACTGAACACTTGTTTGCTCACGACCTCATATGTAGGCAAGATCAAAGATAGGACAACATGGATTCTGAATGAGAGAATGCTAGTCTCTCCTTGACTCCTTAGTAGGGCAGACTTAATTAAAAAGCATAATGATTCACTCCTAAGCTCATATATACACTAGATCAAGGACAGAATGACATGAATTCTGAAATAGACACTAGCTGCCTTCTTTTCCTCCTTCATATTAAGCAATGATATGGAGAACACTCTAGTGCAATCTAATATTTTATATAAGACAGATAACGATTAGAACAAGAGGAGCTCTGGAGGGATGCATGACCTACATCCACCATTTCTTAGTCAGACAAGTGGAAAGCATACCAGGTCACTCCTATCATCCTCTGAAGGACATATCAAGTTAGGACAACATGGATACTGCAAGACAGACACCAGCTCCCTGAAGCCAAGCATATCAGGCATACTTAGGTAGAGAGCACAGTAGTTCTCTTGTGACATCTTGCATTGGAGAGATCAATTTAGGAAAAAAAAAATTGATTCAGAGAGACGGAAAGTGACTCCCTCAAAGCCACTTCAGTAGGACAGACTGATGTAGAGTGCATACTATTTCAGTATTAATCTTATCTATTTGAGAGAGCAGGGTAAGCACAAAATGGATTGTGAGAGTGAATCACTAGATCCCTCCACACCTTCATAGGACAGAGTAAAGAGGAGACTACACAAGTTCACTTCTGCCCTCCTCGGTGGGGCAGATAAGTCTTAGGCCAACATGGATTCTGAGACACAGACGTAAGCACCCTCTAAGACATATTTTGTTTGTTTGTTTGAGACAGAATTTCTTTGTAGCTTTGTTACCTTCCTGAAACTATATTGTGTAGACCATGTTGGCCTTGAACTCACAGAGATCCACCTGCTTCTTCCTCCAAAGTGCTGGGATTAAAGGTGTGCACCACCACCCCCAGGCTTCTAAGATTCTTAAATGGGATGGAGTAGGAATAAATACAACTGCACCCTAACCTTTATCTGTAGGACAGATTAAAATTTGGACAAGCAGAGTTTTGAGATACAGTCACTAATTTCATCCAAGCCTCTCCTGTAGGACAGACAAACTGGGATGATGATCACACTAGTTCACTTCTAACCTCCTCTATTGGACAGACTGTGCTAGAAAGATGTATTTTGAGAGACAGACACTAGTTTCCTCCAGCTCTTTTCCCTGGGTGATAGTCAGGAATAAAGTAGGCTAAGTCACTTCTAATTTTATTTGTAAAAAAAGATCCATGTTAAGAAAACATGGATTCTGAGAGACAGACTACCAGCTTCTACCAAGTTCCTCAATAGTACAAACTAAGGTGAAAAGCACATCAGTTCCCTTATAACATCCTCCAGAGGATAGATAAGCTTAGCACAGCACAACTTTTGAAAGACAGATACTAACTTCCCCCATGCAACCTCTGTAGGACAGCCTGAGGAGGTGAGCATGGTAAATTACTCCTATCCTCTTCAGTAACCTGGATCAAGGTTAGGAAACCATGGATTCTAAGAGAGAGACACTAGGCCCGTTCAAGACTCTTTGGAAGGACAGGGTGAGGTGGGACTGAGTATAACCTTACCTGTAGGACAGTTAAAACATAGAACAACCAAGATTCTGAGAGAAACTAACTTTTTTAAGATGACTCAGTAGAGAGACCAGTTTTACCCATGCTTTTTCAGTCACAGTCCAGCTGGCCTTGGTGAGCTCCCAATAGATCAGCTCCACTGTCTCAGTGGGTGGGTGCACCCCTCGTGGTCCCGACTTCTTTGCTCATGTTCTCCCTCCTTCTGCTCCTCATTGGGACCTTGGGAGCTCAGTCCAGTGCTCCAGTGTGGGTCTCTGTCTCTATCTCCATCCATCAACTGGACTCTCTGAACATGGCGAACAATGAGGGCTGATGAGAAGCAAAGGACAATGGCACAGGGTTTTGATCCTGCTTAATGTGCTGGATTGGTGGGAGCCTAGCCAGTTTGGATGTTTACCTTCCTAGATATGGACGGAGGGGGGAGGACCTAGGACTTACCACAGGGCAGAAAACCCTGACTGCTCTTTGGACTGGAGAGGGAGGGGGAAAGGAGTGGGGGGAGGGGGAGAAGGGTGGGAGGAGGGGGAGGGAAATGGGAGGCTGGGAGGAGGTGGAAACTTGTTTTTTTTCTTTTTCTCCTTTTCTCAATAAAAAAAGAAAATAAATAAATAAATAAATAAAACAAGAACTCAAAAAAAAAAAAGATGACTCAATAGGATAGACTAACAAGGAGAGCACATTTTTTCACTCCTGATCTCCTCCATAGCAGATCAAGGTCATCAACACATTGATTTTGAAAGACAGGAATTAGGCTCATCCATGTTTCCACCCCAGGACAGACTAATGAAGAGTGCTGTCTTCACTCCTAAAGCTATCATTAAGACAAATCAATTTTAAGACAAGCACATTGAGAGCAAACACTAGCTTATTCCAAGTCTCCTCTGTAGGGCTGAATCAATTGCAGGGCACATTTGTCAATGCTTATACTCTTCTGTTGTATTGATAAAGTTGGGACAATATGGATTCTGAGAGACAAACCTTCGCTCCCTTCAAACCTGCTTCATGTCAGACTTCTGTGGAGAACTTACCAGTTTTCTCTTTGCCTTATCCATACAACATATATAGGTTGGAACAACATAGATTCTGAGACACACACCCTACTCTCTCCAGTCTATTCTGTTGGACATTCTAATGTGGAAAGTATACTAGTTCACTCCTAAGTATATACATAGTTGGATATACATTCTGACAGGCTGACACTAGATTCCTTCAGACTCTCTCTTTACACATATGGAGGTGTATATCACTCTAGTTCATGTCTGATTTTCTCTGTAGGACAGATAAAGGTAGAACTACATATTGGGCTCTCAATCTCACTCTGTCCTACAGAGGTGATTTGTGAGTAGATAGGGTCTATATATTAGAAACTATATCATAATACCTT
>NW_024545173.1:0-26379 GCF_018167655.1 Microtus oregoni
ATTTCTTTGGATTGCCCTGACCATTCCGGAGCACTCTCTATAGACCAGGCTGATCTCAAAACCAGAGATTTGCCTACCTCAGCCTCCTGAGTGCTGGGATTAAAGGCATGCACCACCACTACCCCAGCCTCAATCATTAATTTTTTGACTCAGCAGTTTATTTTTATTTAAGTGCAGAGACATATAAATATATGTACATTAATAATAACAAAAGAGAAACAACTAATTTGAGGCAAAGTAACTGTTGGAATGTATCACTTTTTCTTTTGGGCCACAAACCTCTTCCCAAATCACAACATGCTGATTTTTTCGTTAGACTTGTTACTTGCTATCTCTTTATTTTTAAAATTGTTTCCATTGAGTTACATATTTCTCTCCACTCCCCTCTAGCTAGAATCTCAAGTACTATATTTAATAGATATGGAGAGAGCTTACAACCTTGTCTTGTTCCTGATTTCAGTGGGATCTCTTTGAGTGTCTCTACATTTAGTTTGATGTTGGCTGTTGACTTGAGGTATATTGCCTTTATTATGTTTAGGTATGTTGCTTGTATCCCTGATCTCTTCAAGACCCTTATCATAAAGGGTTGTATTTTGTCAAAAGCTTTTACAGCATCTAATGAGACGATCTTTTTTTTTTTTCAGTTATATGGTGGATTATATTGACAGATTTTCATGTGTTGAACCATCCCTGAATCTCTGGGATGAACCCAAATTGATCATGGTGGATTGTAATGGCATCTTAAATGTATTTTAAAAAAATAAAGATTGCCTAAAGATCTCAGAGTGAAATAGCCCCACTGGTTAGCCCTACGGACCAGATTATGGTAACATACACCTTTAATCCCAGTTGCCACATTGATACACACCTTCAGTCTCAGTATCCATAAGGGACATACACCTTTAATCACAGAAGTCACACTAGTTGCCATAGAAACTAGGAAGTGCATGCCTTTAATGATAGTGGTACATGCCTTTAATTCCAACCCTTATTGGAGGAGGATGCCGCTGGTTTGTTCCCATCTGCTTAGACATAAAATAAACACACAGAAACCATATTATTTAAATCACTGTTTGGCCCATTATCTCTAGTTTCTTATTGACTTACTCTTACATATTAATTTAACCCATTTCTATCAATCTGTTTATCACCATGTGGCTAAAGTTCTGGTGTTCATTTGTGGTGGGGTACATGGCTTCACTCTAACTCTGCCTCCTTTCTCCCAGCATTCCATTTAGATTTCCCCTCCGAACTCTGTTCCCCTATAGCTCTGCTATAGGCCAAAGCAGTTTCTTTATCTATATATGATATTCACAGTATACAGACAGGAAGCCACATCACCTCCCCTTTTCTGTTTAAATAAAAAGGAAGGTTTTAACTTTAACAGATTAAAATTACATATAACAAAACAGGTATCAAGTAAGAATTATGGTTATAATATTTATATCTACTTTATCTTTTATCATAACTAAGGAAAACTATAACTATAAATTCTTCAATTCCATCAAAGATTCCAGAAGGATATGGTATTACATAAGTTAACAGGAAGTACATTATGTTATTTCCAAAACTTTAGAATTGACAGAGACATTTATTCCCAAATATTATTTATAAATGTTTGTTTACCTTTAAAGGGGGATATGCTTATAGAGATTTGCCTTGGTTTGGATTTTGGTTTATTTATACAAATTTAAGGTCAGTTTTGTTATACTTATATATATATATATATATATATATATATATATATATATATATATATGTTTCTGCTCTTGATTAAGGTACTGTGTTTGTGCAGCTCATTTAAAATGTAATGGATAATTAAGAAGTATAGGTTAACAGAGTATCATCTACAATAATCAAGCTTGTAGTCGTGTTTGTTAGGTTTTCTAGATATATAGAAATATATTTCACTTAGATAGGTATTCTTCAAATCTTTCAGAGACTTTCAGAATATGGTATTTAAAATGTTTTAAGAACTGAGGGCTTTTCGTGACAGTGAGACTCATCTGCTCCTGGCAGCACCAATCTACTTCAAGTGGATGATAGGCATCAAAGAGGCTCCTTATGGAGTTAGTCAGCTGTTTGGGCAAGAAACTGTTCTTGTCTGGAGTGCTTGATTAACTGGACCTGCAGGACACACAGAGAAATGACTGCTGAACTTGCCTAAAGGTGAGATGGCCCTTCAGGATTTCTGCTACATGAAAGAATCTGCCAGACATTCTGCAGGGCACACAAAAAAGTGACTGACAAACTGCCAATATAGGTTAAACTGTCTTTGAAATTTCCTGCTTCATGGAAAAGTCTGCTGCATACTATGGGCCTATAGGGAGATGTATGCCACAACATTACAAAGAACTTTGAGTGACTGCCCAGACAGTGAGATGTCTCTGTCAATTTTAGAGTTTTGAAAGTTATTTACAATGTACTTCCTGTTAACTTAGGTAATATTATATCCTTCTGGAGTCTTTGATGAGGTTGAAGATTAGATAGTCATAGTTACCATCCTTTCATGGTTTAGCTAAGCCTATTTCTGATGCAAGACTTAGACTCTTTGAAATAGAATGTCTATTAAAACTTTTATCATGTGTTCCTTGCTTAATATTGTTTTTGTTGGTTGTAATTTTATACTTGTTATCTGTTACTATTGTATATAGTTTTTGGGTTTGGGTAGCTCTTATTTAGACAAAAGGGGGAGGTGATGGGGAATCTTTGCCTACCAATTATCATTAAGAGGTGGGACCAAGTTAGGGTGTGGCTTTCTGGGATGTGTCTAAAAATGGTGCATGGCCCAGGGGCCCTCTCCCTGTGTGGTTCCCACGCAACACAGCTGAGCTTGGACTTCTCGTTCCTGTTTCATAAATTTCCTCTTATAATAAATAAAAATATAACTGTTTCATCTTTTAGCTAGCCTGGTTATTTCCCAAATTGAGCTAACGTCTACAAGCCCTAGAGAGGAATATAAGATGGCAGAAGACAGCTCTCAGGCACAGTCTCCTTCTGAGATTCCAGGAGGCAGGATCATCATTTCAGACTGACGTTGAGATAAGAACCAGTGGCTGGCTGGCTTGCTTTTTGGATCTTCAGGCTGAACCCCAATTTCCTTACCCTGATTTTTTTTTATTAATTCTGCTTCCGTGGGTGATTTTTCTAATGTGGTCTTTGATTCAGGCTGCCAGTATCTTATTGAGTATGTTTGCATCAATATTCATGAGTGAGATTGGTCTGTAATTCTCTTGCTTTCCCTTTGTTGTGATTTGCGTACCAGGGTAATTGTAGCCTCACAAAAAGAGTTTAGCAATGTTCCCTCTGTTTCTATTGTGTGGAAAAATATGAGGAATATTGATATTAGTACTGCTTTGAAAATCGTGCACTGAAACCGTCTCACCCTGGGATTTTTTTTTTTTTTTTTTTTGGTTGGAAGAATTTGGCGATGGTTTCTATTTCTGCAGCAGTTATAGGTCTATTTAATTTTAATTTGCTCATCTGGTCTTGATTTAATTTTGGTAAGTGATATTTATCCAGAAAATTGTCCATTTCCTTTAAGGTATCCAATTTTGGGGAGTATAGGTTTTCAAAAATATGACCTGATGATTCTCTGGGTTTTCTCCTTGTTATATTCCCCTTTTCAGTTTTGATTTTGTTAATTTGGATATTCTCTCTCTGCGTTTTGGTTAGTTTGGAAAAAAGGCTTGTCTTTTTTGTTGACTTTCTTGAAGAGCCAACTCTTTGTCTCATTGATTCTTTGTATTGCTTTCTTTGTTTCTATTTTGTTAATATTTCATCTCTCAATTTGATTATTTCCTGCTGTCTAGTCCTCTTGGGTGAGTTTGTTTCTTTTTGTTCTAGAGTTTTCAGGTGTTCTGTTAACTCACTAGTGTGGGATGTTCCAGCTTCTTTATGTAAGCATTCATTGCTATGAACTTTCTTCTTAATACTGCTTTCATTGTGTCCCATAAAATTGGGTATGTTGTGTGGTCATTTTCATTGAATTTTAGGTAGTCTTTAATTTCTTCCTTTATTTCTTTTTTGACCCATTGATAACTCAGGTGAGCATTGTTCAATTTCCTTGTGTTTGTAGGCTTTCTGAAATTAGTGTTGCTGTTGAATTCTAATTTTAAGTCATGGTGATCTGATAAGATACATTAGGTTATTCCAACTATTTTGTCTGTTTAGGTTTGCTTTGTTACCTATTATGCGGTCAATTTTTGAGAAGATTCCATGAGGTGCTGAGAAGAGGTATATTCTTTTATGTTTGGATGGAATGTTCTATAGGTTGTTAGCTCAGGCCAACTCAGGTGGAGGTTGCTGGTTTGGGCCTGGTCCAGCAGAGTTTGCTGGCTTGAGCCTGTTTTGGCAGAGGTTGCTGGCTGGGGCCTGGTCCCATAGAGGTCTCTGACTCAGGCCTGCTCTTGGTGGTCACTCTCTTGTACCTGCTCCTGTGGAGGTTTCTGCCTTGGGCCCGCTCTATTGGAGGTCTCTGGTTCAGGCCTTTTCCAGTGGAAGTCTCTCACTCATGTCTGATCTTGCAGACGTCCCTTGTTTGGGCCTGCTTCTGTGGAGTACACTTATTTGGGCCCAGTCCCACAGAGGTCACTGACTTGGACCTGTTCCCTTGGTAATCTGTCCCTTGTACCTCTTCAGGCCTAATTTTTAAATGGACTGTTCATTTTTTTTACATGCTTTAAAAATTCTTTATATAGTCTGGGTATTAATCCTTTCAGTGTCTAATTGTCAAAAAATTCTCTCCAATTGTATAGGCTTATTCCTCACCTTACTATTTGTTTAGCTGCACAAGGCTTTTTATTTTATGAAGTCCCCCTCGTTGGTTGCTGGCCTTGATTACTGAGTAAGAGTCCTGATTAAAAAGTTTTTTTCTCTGCCTATATCATGTAGGGTAATGCTTAATTTTTCTTCTAGTAGTTTCAGTGTATACAATTTCAGTCTTTGATACACCTGAAGTTAGCTTTATGCAGAGTGCTCTCTCTCTCTCTCTCTCTCTCTCTCTCTCTCTCTCTCTCTCTCTATATATATATATATATATATATGTGTGTGTGTGTGTGTGTGCATGTGTGAGTATTATTTTGTTTTCATTACTGTAGACCTGTAAACCATCTTGAGATCTAGAATGCTAATCCTTCCAACATTGTTCTTTTGGCTATGGATAGTTTTGGGTACTGGATTCCTTTGTGGTTCTGCATGAATTTTTGGATCGGTTTTTCAATGTCTTTGAAAAATTAGATAGGAAATTTGATTGCATTGAATACATATATATATACATATAAGATATGATATGCAATAACATGCTTATGTAGTATAATATATTATATATAACATATTAATTCATATTATAGTATGTATTATTTACATATGCATACTGCATAATACACAGCAGCTCCCAATATTACTAAATGAATAAAGAGGTGTTGAAGAGGCAAATATGGAGAAGCAAAATAGTTTTTTGTTCTGTTTTGTTTGCTTGCTTAATTGTTTTTTGTTTGTTTTTAATTAAAAGTGGTATTATTTGTATTATTATTATTTATTTATGTTTTTCTGTTTTGTCTTTATCTTATTTTTGTTATTTCTTTTCTTAGTTTTCCTTTAGGGAGACACTACAGTCATATCCCTTAAGGGGCAGATCTGGGGAACCTTCAAGATGGGTGCAATTGAGGTGCATGGTGTGAAACTTCCAAAGAATCTATTTAAAGGTTTTTAAATAAACACAAATAAGATAAAACACAATTTTATGCAAAATGGTTATTTTCACAATTTTGTATATAATGTTCATTTTCTCAATATTAACTCTACTAACCCATGAAGGCAGATCATCTTTCATTTTCTAGTGTGTTTATCTCTTTCCTTAAAGGTTTAAAGTCTTCATTATGAAAGTCTATCACCTCTTTGATTAGGATTATTCCTAGATACTTCATTCTTTGAGGCTGTTATGAATATGACTGCATCAATGATCCCTCTCTCTGTATATTTTGTTGGCCATGTATAGAAAAGCTATCAATTTCATGGCAGTTGTTTTGAAGGCATAAATAGGTCATGGAGAGAGGCTGAGACTTTACATGACATGTCTAGTCAGAATCCGTCTACAGAGGTGAGGAGTGGCCAATGATAAAGTTCCAGCCTCAGTTTCAATGGGGAACCTATGATATTGGAGATACCATGAATATGAGACAGCTCCTAAGCATATCAGCACATGTGGAATGGAGCCCACCTTAGCCTATGAGATAAACTGTGTGGCAGAGATGGAGAAATTGGATTACTTAAATCCTCTGAAGATAAAAGCCTACAAAATGACTGTGTCCCAGATATTGAACATTGAGCTATAGAATTCCTATTTGTGTTATTGAATTTTTGGAATTGATCTCATTTTTTATCCTGATTCTTCAAATTTGGAATAAAGATATAACTTGCTTTTATTACATTTTAGTTTTCTATGCTCCCACAGTTAAAATTAAAAATACGCTTGGAAATTTAAGGAGGCCTTGGATTTTTAAGTGTTAGAATTTTTAAATACTGTGGGAATTGTAAATTTTTGACCACGTCTTCCAGTGTGATGTTCACAAGAGAGCTTGGAAGATAAGACATATATAGTTTTGTCATGATGTGCTTATGTGTAAAGTTGCCAAAAGTACATTTTTCTGGACTCCTTTAACTGTCAATTTGACATAGCATAAAGTCATATGATGACAGTACCTAAACTGGGGAGTTGCCTTGATCAGAATGGCATGTAGTCATGTCTTTTGGTTACTGTCTTGATTGCTAATTGATAGAAAATGACCCAGCCCTCAGTGGGCACCACCATTCCTTGAACAGATGACTCTGTGTTATATTAGCATAGGTCTGCAAGCAAGCCACTTAGTAGCATTCCTTTTTGCATTCTGCTTCATTTTCTCACTTGAGTTCCTAACTTGAATTCCTTCAATTATGGTATATAACCTATAAGCTGAAATAAACTTTTTCCTCCCCTAAGTTGCCTTTGATCGTGTTTTTTAATTACAGCATCAATAAGGATACTCATTCTTGAATTTCTTTTCAAGATGGTTCTGACACACTTATAAATATTCTACTCATACATAAAGAGTTAGAAGATATATGAACTCTCACAATCACAGCAAAGGAAGTTCCTACCTATCCCGAGTACGTAGATGTCAACCACAACTAGCACAAATATGATTTAAGAATAAACTGCTTAGGCATTGCCTCATGACAAAATTTGCTTCATAAATATAAGGTCAGAATAAAGCTCAGTGTGTACCTGCCCTCCTTTTTGTGTGTGAGTCAGATTCCTAGTTTCTATAACAACTATTAAACTAAGCTGCATGGAATGGAGACTATTTTGATCTTTTTGAAAATCGATTTCAAATGTTTTGACATAATAAAATCTTGAGCATGCTACCTAAATAAAGCAGAAAATAGAAAAGGGCCTGACAATAATTTTTCCCTTAAATCAAAGCATGCTGCCTTCTAGAGAACAATTTCTTTTAAAGATGGAATGGTAACCAGGACGATTGGTTAATGGTAATTGAAGCATTTCGTTTTCCACAGCTAAAATACTCTATCCAGAGAAATAAGGAAAACACCGGTGTAATAAAAGAGCAGAAATTTTTATTCTTCTATTCAGAGAACCATTAAATGATAAGAGTAGAGCACTTATTCTCATAGTAAGCACATACTAGAATAGAAAATGTCTGCCCAATAATATTTTCATAGCCATAGAACTCAAGAACAATATGAAGGGTCAGAACATAGGAAAAAGTGTAAAGCAGATATATTTTTGTTTTGTTGGTAGACATAAACAGAGTCTGAATATTTTTTTCATTGTTTAAGGTGACTCATTTCCTTTTTTCTTGAGCCTAAATCTCATCTATCCTAGGCTTGTTGTGAACTTGCTACGTAACTGAGGATAACCTTGAACTTCTGATTTCCTATTTGCCCCACCCTTGTGGTTAAATTCTATATACTTGCCACCCATAAACATTTTATATGGTCCTGGGTATTGAGCACAGGGCTTCATGCATGCTATGAAATCACCTAGTTTGACGTAGCAATGGTTTGAGGTAGCTGTACATGAGTAAATAGAAAATTAAAAATGAACTTTTGTGTGGAGAAAAGTACAGAATGATATTTACAGGTTTCAGTAGGAAATATATTACCTCTGGAAAATTTCAATTGTAGAATTCAGAAGAAACAATTTGGAAAATTACAGTGTCTTCATTAGCATAGAAAAAGAAAAGTAGCAAGGGGAAAACAGAAAACATATGAATAAAGAGAAAAATGTGTTGATATTCTGTTTGTATTGTAACAAATAAAGCTTGCCTGAAGATCAGAGTTCAGAACTAGACACACTAGTCAGCCATAGAGTCCAGGCAGTGGTGCTGCATGTCTTTAAACCCAACATGTGGGAGACAGAGGTACTCTGTGAGTTCAAGGCCACCCTGGACTACAGGAATTTGATCCAGTCTAAAAGAGAGAGTCAGGCAATGGTGGCTCTCATCTTTAATCCCAGTATTTGGGAGTCACACACCTTTAATCCCAGCATTTGGGAGGTGGAGACAGGAAGGAATATGGCTGGGTGGAGAGAAGAATATAAGGTGAGAGGAAACAGGAGCTCAGGATTCAGTCTGATGTTTCATAGAGACGGCATTCAGTCTGAGGCCTTGTGGAGACAAGATACCCCATTCAGTCTGAGGATTTTGTAGAGGTAAGAAGTAGTGGCTGGCTGTTCAGCTTCTCTGATTTTACAGCTTTCACCCCTAATATCTGACTCTGGGTATTATTATTAAGATCAATTAGATTCATGCTACAGGAAAATGAAAATAAAAAGGTACAAGATTGAAACAAAATAGATGTAAGTAAACTCTAGAATGATCTGCAGAAGATTAAAAATAAACTAACAACTAAAATACTCACTGAGATCCAGAAATGTGATGCATGCCTATAATTCCAGCACTCCTGAGGCAGTAGTAGGAAGATTACTGGAAATCAAAGGCAAGCCTGGCCCACCTAGACTATTCCATGTCAACTGCAGCTGAAGAGTGATAACCATAACAGTATAATAACACGTGACATGTTTTAAAGCAAGGTATAAATCCATCGATAATTTAACAGAATAAATAGCATGATACATAACCACAAGAAGATGAATAAAGAAAGGAAAAAGAAAATATAAATAGAAGGAAGTTATAAATACTTTAAAAACTAACAAGTAATTTTTTTATTTAAATATGTAATGTATTTCCCTCATACGAGAATGCATATGCTATAAAATAGCTGTATATCATTTTAAAGAATATACCACATAATATGTTACACATTCAAGGTAAATAAGTTTCATAATCCATTATATGAAAGAACAAATCTTTAATATAGTTTGTTCTAATTTTCTTTCTATTGCTTTGATAAAGACCATGACCAAAATAAGATGATTTAGCTTTCATATCCCAATCACAGTTCAGTTTGAAGGAACGCCGGGGCCAGAACTCAAGCAGGTTAAGAACCTGGAGGTAGGAATAGAAGCCAAAGACATGAAAGAACACTGCTTGTTATCTTGCATACCATTGCTTGATCAACCTACTTTCTTACAAAACCCAGAAATACCTACCCAAGAGTGGTACTACCCCAAGTGAGCTGGATTCTCCAAGATAAATTAATCAAGAAAATGATGAGATTTTCTCAACTGATGTCTCCTCTTCCCAGATGACCTTAGCATGTGTTAAATTAACCAAAACCTATCCAACAGACTTCAAGAAAAAGATATTCTATCTAGGAGAGGGCCCCAGTTAAATTTTCACTTCTGTGTTAGCACATCTATTGGTATTTTTTTATGGAAAATAGATTCTTCTCTCATACAACAGATCCTGACCACATTTTCCCCCTCTCTCCAATCCTTCCCACTCCCTCAATCTCACCTCTTTCTCAGACCCACTCTCTGTCCATTTCCTTTCAGAAAAGAGCAGGCCTCCAGTTTTCATCATTCATTTTGTGTTTAGGTATCCATATTATTGATTGAGGTATCATACATGTAACTTCCCTGTTATTTCTAGAAGATATTATCTCACAGGAGCATTCTAGTTCTCTGGCTATTATAATCTTTCTGTTCACTTTTCTGCAATGTCTGCTAAGTCTTATGTGAAAATGTGCATTGTACTGTAGATGTATCTATTTGGTCTGGACACCTCATAATCAACAGGTCTCTGCATTTTGACAAGCTGCGAGTTTTGGTAATGATCTCCACCTACTTCAAAAAGAAGTTTATTTGATGAGAGGTGATAACCAAACTTAACTATGGATATAAATATAAGCTTTAGAAGGAGTTGGCAGTAGTAGGTTCATAGTAGTAAGTTCTTTTTTCAGATTCTCTAAGACCCATGACCTCACTAACCCTAGGTAGTTGACTACTGAAAGAGGAAGAATTAGTCTTTTGAATGAACGAGGCCTTTAACTGTTTATCATCTCCAGAATCATATACATACCAGCAACACTAAATTGATTCATCTAGTTACATTGGTATATTTAGGCATATTTATGTATATATGTAATAATAATTAAAGAAAATAGGACAAATTTGAGAGGGAGTGAGGGGATCGTAGGCATGGTTGTAGGAGGAACACATGGAAAAAGTTGGAGAGAGGAAAAGGAAGCAAGGAAATGCAATTATATTTTAGTTTGAAAACGTACTTTGGGCAGTAGTCGAGGCTGGGAAATTCTTGTGGAGGTCCGAGTGAAAGCCGGTGTGATTGGTTGCAACAGAAGGAATCATGGCTGCCAAAGAGTTTGAGTCCATTGTAAAGTTCGGCCTAACCTTAGCAGTTGCAGGAGGCGTGATGAACTCTGTCTTATATAATGTGGATGCTGGGCACAGAGCTGTAATCTTTGATGGATTCTGTGGAGTACAGGACAGTGTGGTAGGGGGAGGGACTCATTTTCTCATCTTTGACTGCCACTGGCAACCACAAAATGTACCAGTCATCACTGGTAGCAAAGATTTACAGAATGTCATCACACTACCCATCCTCTTCCAGCCGGTGGCCAGCCAGCTTCCTCATATCTACACCAGAATCGACTAGGATTATGATGAGCAGTGCTGCCTTCCATCACACCAGAGAGATCCTAAAGTCGGTCAGTAGCGGCTCGCTTTGAAGCTGGAGAATTGATCAGGCAGCGAGAGCTGGTCTCCAGGCAGGTGAGTGATGACCTCACAGAGAGAGCACCAACGTTTGGGCTCATCCTGGATGACGTGTCCTTGACATAGCTGACCTTCGGGAAGGAGTTCACAGAAGCAGTGGAAGCCAAACGGGTGGTTCAGCAGGAAGCAGAGGGGGGCAGATTTGTGTGGAAAAGGCTGGGCAGCAGACAAAGGCAGCCATCATCTTTGCTGAGGGTGACTCCAAGGCAGCAGAGCTGATCATTAATTCACTGGCCATGGCAGGTGATGGCCTGATTGAGCTGCGGAAGCTGGAAGCAGCTGAGGAACATTGCTTACCAGCTCTCCTGCTCTCGTAACATCACCTACCTGCCAGCGGGGCAGTCGATGCTCCTCCAGCTTCCCCAGTGAGGCCTCCCCAGCTTGCACCTTCTCGGGCCAACCAGGCCATGGCCTTGTTCATTCTTAATACACTTTCCTTCTGCCCTACCTCAGAAATTACTGTGAAATTTCATGATTGGCTTAATGTGAAGGAAATAAAAGCAAAATCACTTTTTAAAAAACGTTTTTCACTGTCATTGCAGTAACTCTTTCTTAGGAATTACTGAAAGAAACACATAGGTCTAAGTTGAAAGTGCATAAATATCTCTTCTGTTTCCCAAACTCATTAAAATGAAGTTGATCATTGGACATACATCCACTCCAACACACTGAATCTTTAGAGAACTCGGTTACTATTACTTGGGAGAAATGTTAAGTAAGCAATACTATTGAACTGCAGAGAAAGCTGGGTATCCACTTGCTCTAAGCAGACACAGGATGATCATATAGAATAACATGCTATAAAAGCCAGCCATAGTGGCAGCACCTTTAATCCCAGCACTTAGGGGCAGAGGGAGGTAGATCTCTATGAGTTTGAAGCCACCTGGTCTATATAATGAGTTCCAGGGCAACATCTTATGTTTTCAAGTATGTCTAGTATTCTCAAAGATGTTAGGAAGTAATCACTCCTACAAAACAAAAGTAGACCACTTAAAAGGAAAAAATAAAGAAAAAGCAAAGAAAGTTTATCTTTCAATAGAATATAAGATAACAGAAATTTATAAATAGAAAAGACAACTAACTGATCACAGGAGATGGCCAGTTTTTGCTACATTTCTATTGCTAGGAGTCTTAGCTGGAGTCATCCTTGTAGATCCCTGGAAGAATCCCTTGAACCAGGTTTTTACTTGTCCCCCAAATACACCACTGCCCATTAGTTTTTTTTTTTTTTTTTTTTCAGTACTCTCCCCTTCCCCAAACCCATCCCCATCTGCCTTCAGTCCACTCACGAAATCTCTTCTATTTTTCCTTCCCTGGGATGTCCGGGCATCCTCCTATGAATATTCCTTGTTACCTAGTCTCTTTTGGTCTGTAGATTTTAGGATGGTTGTGACCAGATCGGTGCCTAGCCCAGTTATAATCAGAGCAGCTTTATCCAGTAACTAATTATAACAGATACAGACCCACAAGCACACTTTAGGCTCAGTTCCAGGAATCCTGCAATCTGAAAAAAAGGGATTATAGGAGCCAGAGCAGTTAAGGAGACCACAACAAGACTCACAGGATCAAGTAACCTGGGCTCATAAGGGCTCACAGAAACTGAACCAACAACCAGGAAGCCTACATGGAACTGACCTAGGCTTTCTGAGTATATGTTACAGGTATGTAGCTTGGTCTACTGTGGGACTCCTAACAGTGGAAGCAGGAGCTGTCTTTGTTGCTTACTGGATTTTGGGACCCTATTCCTCATACTGGGTTAATACAAGGGGACATTCTTAGTCTCATTGCAACTTGATATGTCATATTTTGTTGATATCCGTGGAAGGCCTGCCCTTTTCTGAATATAAAAAGAGGGGGAGAGAATGGAGAGAACAGAGCGGTTGGTGGGGAGGAACTGGGGGAGAGGAAGAAAAGGAAACAATGGCCAGACAACTGGACAATGTGCAGAGAGTGAGAAACTTAGGAGCATTCAGCTATGATTAAGATGCCTTTATTAAACCCATCCCTTAAAGGCTCAAGGACCTATGAAGAAGAAGAGACAGAAAGCTTTTAAAAGCCAGATGTAGAGGATAACTCCAAGACATCATCATCATCCAGTCACAGCAGGACTGGTGCGTATATGAACTCTTAGAGACTGTGGCAGTATGCATAAGACACGACCAAGTTCAAAATCCTAACACAGATAAGGAAAAGTAGACACCAAGTTCTACCTTTTACCAAGAAGCTATTTGCAATTGCCTCCTACGGGGAAAGAGAAAATAAGGTTTCTTCCAGCACAGTGTCACTGAGTATATTGACAACACTCCAGGTCAGGTCCAATGCCCAGCTTATTGCCAATCTTACAGTTTTTGTTTAGCTTTCTTTCTTATCATGAACCGTGGGAGGCCAGCTCCTGAGATCTGCTCCGGGGTAATAAAAAGAAAGCCTCAAAGTAGCTGGACCTAGGAAAAATTCTTATCTGAGGGTTGCTAAGACTTTACTGTCAGAGGAGAAAATAAACAAGCACACATTTTCTGCTGATAATCTAAGAAAAAAGGAATTAGCACACACTTTCCTGATGGTAATCTTTTCTTTACTTCAACTTAAATAATGTCTTTCTCTTAACATACATCTCTCTCCTGCCCAGTTACATATATCTATATCTAGTTACAGCATCTCTTTACATATTTCTCTTTACAAACACAGCACTCCCACACCCACTCACTCACACTCATTCACTCTCATATAGACTTCTTTTGCATCATTCATTCATTCTTTGCTCACTCACTCTCACTTATCCATTCTCTCATACTTCCTTCATGCCTCTTCTACATCTCTCATACTTCTCTCTCATACTTCCTCATGCCTCTTCTTCATCTCTCCCACAGCAGCCTTCTATCAACACCGCTGCTCCCGCTCTGCTGCCTCTGAATTTTACATCTCTGCTTTTTGCCCTCTGTCTCTGCCCTCACAGTGAAACTCTGGACTTCTTCCACCTCTTCTTGAATACTGTACCCTATGAAACTTTTATTTTGTTTTATTTTATTCATTTATTAATATTTTATGTGTATTAATATTTTTGCCAACTTACATATCAATGAACCACTTGCTTATACTGGCCATAGATGCCAGGACAGAGAATCAATTTCCTCAGTACTGAAGTAACAGATTGTTGAGGGACACCATGTGGGTGCTAGAAACTAAACCCAGGCCTTCTGAAAGAGAGTTGAACCACTGAGTCATGTCTCCAAGTCTCCCCCCTCTCCTGTCTTTCTTTTTGCAATAACCCACTGAGCCCACTTAGTCCTGCTCTTACATTCATGGATGTGGAGCCATCCACCGGAGCATGGTCAACCTATCAGGAGGGTGATAACTTCAATAAATATGGGCCTCCTTAGCCCCTTCTCCATCCACGATGAATATTTGACTAGATTGATCTTGTTCATGCCTTTTGCATGCCAACATATTTGCTAGATCATGAGTCCAATGGTTCTTTTATGACCAGAAGATATCATTTTGCATCAGTCTTTCCATAACTGTATCTCTTAGAATCCTTCAAATTCCACTTTCATGGTAAAGCTTTGGAAGAAGATGTGATATTTATGAATGAAGACAGATATGTTTTCTCTTCATTCTGGCTAGCTGGATTTGTATTAATTGCCATCTACTGCAAAAAAAAGAAAAAAAATACTTTGATTTAAACTGAGAGTGACATTAATTTATGGGTAAAGGGATATTTAGACAGCAGTTTAATAGTATGTCTAAGTAAGCAAAATAATTGTAGGATGCTCTTCTACATGGCAAAAGAATTCCCAAGCCATGGGTCCTTTGGCCATTTTTTTTATAAATATCAGCCATATGTTTCTTATTAACAAAGAAACCTTTATTTAAGCCAGAAAAGAGGTTATAATTCTCATAATTTTTATGCCACTATTACAGTCATGGACATATTTTTCCAGGCCAGACATTACTGTAGATCAAAAGTTTCACAGGAGGGTTAGACTGTTCTTGACTTTAGCATAGCTAAAGTACTATGAAAGCTAGTCAAAAGAAAGCAAGCTTCCAAGACAGTACCAGTTTGATTGTTCCATACAGTGTTATCAGAGCATGTGGTTTCTTTAACTATAGGGTATGACCTCCAGGCACTGGTGGGCAACAGCAAGAAATGGTAATGCCTTGTATTGTTTTGAAAAGGGTTTCTCTATCCCTCTAGCCAAGAACTAAATGGAGACTATCCTACATGTGGTACTGATCTTTCAGGTTGACAGTCTCTGGTTTCTTGAAAATGCATTATTCCTTATGGTATATATTTCTCAAATATTTTTCCACTCTGTAGCCTGAGTCTACAGTCAATTGCTTTTACTGTACTATGTCTATACTGTAAAGTATCCTTTACAGTACAAATGTCTGTTAATAAGGTCTCATTGGTTAATTGTTGGTCCTTTTTTAATTTGTGGTCAGGATCCTTTTCAGAAAGTCCTTACTGAGCCTGTTTCCTGAAGTACACTCACTATTTTCTCTTCTAGAAGTTTTAGAATTTCATTTCTAACCTTGAGTTCCTTGATCTATTTATAATTGATGTTTGTATACTGTGAGAGACAAAGATCAAGTCTTATTCTTAACATGCAGATATTCAGTTTGGCCTGCGTCATTTGTTGAAGATGTCTTTCCTTCACTATGTGTTTTAGGTTTCATTTTTAACTTCAAGGGACTATAGGTGAATATACTTTTATTTAGATCTTCAGTCCTATTCCACTGATCAATGTGTCTACTTCTGTACCAACACATACTGTTTTTACAACTACTAAACTTCAAAATCAGGAATAGTGATACCTCCAAAAGCTTATATTATTTAGAATAGTTTTGGTCATCAATGTGAATTTTAAGATGATTAGTTTTCAATTTATGAGGTATAGTATGTTGAAATTATAGTAGGGATTACATCAAATCTGTAGACTATTTTATTAGGACAGTCATTTAAAAAATTAATCCTACCAATCCAGGATCTTGGGTATTTCTCTATTTTCTGATGTCTTCTTCTGTTACTTTCTTCAGTATTTGAAACATTTCATTACATAGGAATTTCACCTACTTGACTAAGTTTATTCCAATGAACCCTTTAAACTACCATGAAAAGTATTGATTCCCCCAGTTTCTTTCTCTTTGATATGCAAATTGGCTACCAGGTTTTGGTATGTTAATTTTGTCTTGCCACTTCATTGAAAGTGTTTACCAGCTTTAGGACTTTTTAATTTAGATTTTGGGATCTCCATTATAAAGAACTCTATAACCTGAAAACAGGGATATTTTGACTTTTTCATTTCTATTGCATTTTTTAAATTTTATTCTCTTGTGTAGAGTTTTAGCTAAGATTTCAAGTGTGGTATTGATATTGTATACTATACACTATTATTTCAGATCATAGTGGAATGGTGACTATAGGTCTGTCATATATATTCTTTATTTTGTTGAGATATGTTCCTTTCATACCTATTCTCTCCATTGCTTTTAATGTGAAGTTATGTAGAAATCTGCCAAAGACCTTTTCTCCATTGACACAGCTTATGGTTTCTGGCCTGAGTCCATTTAAATAGTGAATTATATTTACTGATTTGCATATATGGATCCATCTCTGCATCTCTTAAATTAAGCCTACTTCATAATATTTTTGATCTGCTTGAATTTGGTTTGCAAATATTTATTGAGAATTTTACACCCTTCATCATTAGGAAGATTGGCCTATACTTCTTCTATTTTATGTTAAATCCTTATCTACTTTTGGTATAAGGATAATACTTGGTTCAGGACCCTATCACTGCAGATGCCACATAATTAGAACATAAGACCCAGATGACTCAAGCTGGCTCTGACCTGAATGCCTCTTTCCTGCAGTCTAGCTTTCTTGGTTCTAAAAATAAAAACAAAGAACAACAAAAAAAAAGTACAATGGTCTAGCATCTTCAATTTCTTTATTACTTCCTTGACTCAGTGTCAATTCAGTTGACAGTTGTTCAATTTCCACGAGTTTATAGGCTTTCTGTAGTTTCTGTTCTGATTGAACTCCAAATTTAATCCATGATAATCTGATGAGATAAAGTAAGTTATTATATAGTTTTGTTTCTATTGATACTTGCTTTGTGAGCAAGTAAAAATAAGGCATATTCTTTTATTCTGTGTGAAATGTTCTCTCAATATCTGTTAAGTCCGTTTGAGCACTTGAGTCATAATGCCTGCTAGTTTCCTTATTTCTCCAAGAAGAGTCCCAGCAATGGTCCAGCATCCATAGTGTAGAGTGTAGCAGGAATCAGAAGCCTCAAACCAGATCAATGACTCATTGCAATGAACACTTACAAGTAAAGATAGATATCTGAACTAAAGGCATACTGTATGACTCACTGGGCCACACTAAGGCTTCTATGCTGAGCTTTGTTTAACTTTTTTGTTTTAGTTATTGTTTCCTTGTTTTGGGTTTTGTTTTTCAGTTTGTTTTATTTTGCTTTGTTTTGGTTTATTTTAAACTTTTGTTTCAGGGCATTTTCAAGGGCAGAGGACAGAATCTTGAGATTCTGTCTCCCTGGAGTTTGCCTTTGCTCCTCTCCCCACCATGCTGTCTCAGTCTACCTGAGAGTACTGCATTTATTAAACACAGGCATTTTTATTTGGTCTAGTCTGGCCTAATTGGAGTTATTTGTGCCAGAGGAGTGGCTTTCTTAAGATTAAACCAAACAGTGATAATAGATTCTTTTTTCACTTGCTTCTGGAAACTTGCTGGATTTCTAGTACCACACATGATTTCCCTCCTGTAGAATGAGT
Source organism: Microtus oregoni (assembly GCF_018167655.1). Taxonomy (NCBI): domain Eukaryota; kingdom Metazoa; phylum Chordata; class Mammalia; order Rodentia; family Cricetidae; genus Microtus; species Microtus oregoni. The sequence goes on from NW_024545173.1 coordinate 17,987, forward strand.
CTTCAGTTTAATTCAATGAAAATGAATCCACAACAGATCCAAACTTATGAGACACTGAAAGCAGTGCTAAAAGCAAAGTTCATAGCACTAAGTACCTATATAAAGAATTTGGAGAAATTTCACACTAGTGACTCAACAGTACACTTAAAAACTCTAGTCAAAAAGAAGCAAACATACCCAAGAGGAGTAAATGACAGAAAATAACCAAGCTAAGGGTAGAAATCAAAGAGAACATTGTAAGGAATCAATAAAGTGGAGTTGGTTCTTTGAGAAAATTAACAAGATAGACAAACCATTATCGAAACTAACTAAAAGACACAGAAAGAATATCCAAATAAACAAAACCAGAAAGAAAAAGTGGGTCATAGCAACAAACACAGAGGAAATCCAGAGACTAATTAGGTCATACTTTTTTTAACCTGAACTCAACAAAAATGGAATATCTAAAAGAAATGGAAAAAAGTTCTTGATAGGTATCATATACAAAAATTACATCAAGACCAGATAAACAATTTCAAGATACTTATAATCCCTAAGAAAATAGAAGCAGTCACTAAAAGTCTTCAAACCAGCCAGGCAGTGGTGGTGCAGGCTTTTAATCCCAGCATTGGCGAGTCAGAGGCAGGCAGATCTCTGTGAGTTCAAGGCCAGCCTGGACTACAAGAGCTAGTTCCAGGACAGGCTCCAAAGCCACAGAGAAATCCTATCTCAAAAAACCAAGTAAAATAAAATAAAATAAAGTCTTCAAACCAATAAATAAATAAATAAAATCCCAGGGCCAGATGGTTTCAGTGCAGAGTTCTATCAGATTGCCAAAGAACTAATAACAATACTCCTCGCCGGGCGGTGGTGGCGCACGCCTTTAATCCCAGCACTCGGGAGGCAGAGGTAGGCGGATCTCTGTGAGTTCCAGACCAGCCTGGTCTACAGAGCTAGTTCCAGGAGAGGCTCCAAAACCACAGAGAAACCCTGTCTCGAAAAAAAAAAATACTCCTCAAATTCTTCCACACAATAGAAATTGAAGAACCGTTACAAAATTCTTTTCATGAGACTCCAGTTACCCTGATACGCAAACCACAGGAAGACTCAATATAAAGAGAATACAAACCAATTTCTCTCATGAACACTGTTGTAAAAATAATAAAATACTTGCAAACAAAGTTAAAACACACACAAAAATGATCATCTGCCATAATCAAATAAGGTTAATCCCAGAGATACAGGGATGGTTCTATGTAAGAAAATCTGTAAGTATAATCTACCATATAAACAAACAAACAAAAAAAACATGATCATCTCATTAGATGCTGAAAAATCTTTTAACAAAATCCAATACCCTTCATAATAAAGGTCTTAGAAAGATCAGGAATACAAAGAACATACTTAAACATAATGAAAGCAATATATAGAAAAGCAACAGCCAGCATCAAATTAAATAGAGAGAAACTCAAAGCGATTCCACTAAAATCAGAAACAAGATAAGGTTGTCCACTCTCTCCATGTCTATTCAATATAGCATTTGCAGTTCTAGCTAGAGTAGACAGAAAAATGAGATGGGGAATATGAATTAGAAAGGAAGAAGTCAATGTATCACTATTTGTTTATAATATGATAGTATACTCAAGTGACCCCAAAAATTCTACCAGGGAACACTCAAAGCTGAAAAACACCTTCGTAGTGTGGCTGGATACAATATCCCCCCCCCCCCCCCCAATCAGTATCCTCCCTATATACAAAGAATGAACTAGCTAAAAAGAAATCAGGGAAACAACACTCTTCGCAATAGCCCTAATTTCTTTCTTTAAAGACTTAAAGTTCATGTCAAACAGGTCATTCACCTGCTTAGATAGCATTACCCGAAGATAATTTATTATTATGCAGAAATATCATTCTTGGAGGCAGTAAAATGAGAGATTCTGTTTTTATATTCAATATGCTAGTTTGTGTCTTTTTATGAGAGAATATTCAGAGTTATTATTCAAGTGTATATTGCTTCTTATATTGATTTTCTAGTGTTTGGAGACTCTTAGGTCCTCTTTTCTATAACAAGTATCTAAGCATCATTTATGTTTTCCTCCATTAGCCACTGAGTTTTTCTGTCATTCTCTTCAGAGTAAAGAATTCTTTTAACCTTCTTTTGTTGTGGAATGTTTTTGTTTTACAATTCACTTAAGACACATAGTTTGGGTAAGTTTATTAGACTAGGTTAGCAGTTTTGTCCTTCAGAACTTGAATTACGCCAATTCAAACGCATCTTTCTTTTAATACTTTGAAATTATAGTTGAAAAGCCAATTGTTATTCAAATATACCAGCCTTTCCATTTGACTTTACCCTTCTCTCTTGTAGCTTTTATTATACCTTCTTTGTTTTGTAATTTCAGTGATTAACTGTAATACAATGTAGGTTGTTTCTTTTCCAGTCCTTTTGCTATTTTGTGTACCTCTTGTTTTGTATGAGATTTCTATTTCTACATTTAGGAAATTTTCTTCAATTTTTCATTTACTTATAGACAATTGATAATTTTTTAGAGAAACAGAGGTAGAGGTATTTGCTTGAGTGGTGCAACCATTTATAAGTTGCTCATGATCATGTAAATAACCACTTATCCATGTTGCTGAAGTAGTCCTAATTAAACTCAGGTTCACCATGAAAGATGAGTTGAATCATTGCTTTGCAGTCATTATTTTACTATAATTTTTCACTAGGTTTGGGTCCCTTTGAGATTCCCTCTTTCTCTTTATTATACCTGATATAATCATTATTCAGGTGTTCTTTAGGCAGCCAGATGGTTGAGGTTTCCTGGATGAAACTTCCCTGTTATTTCTAGGAAATGCAATCTCACATCAGAATTTCTTGTTCTTTGGTTCTTATAATCTTTGTGTTCCTGCTTCCTTAATGTTCCCTGAGCTACAGGTACATAATTTGTGTTCCATATCTGTTCATTGGGTCAGGCATCAACAAAATAGATTGATCTCTGTATTATGACCTGTTATGGCTTTCTGTAGTTGTATATATTTTTTATGAAGTTTCTTTGAGGTGGGGTGAGATCTACACTTATCTGTGTATATAAGGATATGTTTTAGAATACAGTTAGGAATTATGGTGATCTAGTAAAGTAACAATAATTGGTTCTCTCCTAAAACCTGTTACTTACTCTGGGTAGTGTCTTTTAATTTGCTTCATTTTTAATTAAACAAAATTACAGCATTCGCCTCTCTATAAAGGTTTGGATGAGAAATTCCTCCATATGCTCATATATTGCATGTTTAGTTACCAGTTAATGGACTATTTGGCAGGATTAGTAGGTGTGGTCCTGTCGGAGTTGCTGTATCTTGTTGGAGGAGATGTGTTACTTGTGTGGTTTCAAAAGCCCATGCCAGCTCCCTTTACTCACATGATCTTCTTCTTGTTCTCGCTCTGCCTTCTGCCTGCAGATCAGGATACAAAGCTCTCAGCTACTGCTCTAGCACTACTCCTGCCTACTTACTGCCATGATGATAATGTACTAACCCTCAGAAGCTATAAGTAAGCCACTAATTAAATTCTTTCTTTTATAAGATTTTCCTTGTTTGTTGTCTCTACAGAGCAATATAATACTAAGACGACCCCTATTCACTCTACAAGCCCTCTCATGTTCCTCTTAAATTCAGGGCTCTCTTTTCTTTCTTTATATATCACATATATCAATAGATAATATTTAATATTCACGTAAAATTACATGTGATATGTAACTATATATATATGTGTATGCATACACAGTCATATATGTACATTTTTAAATGAAGTTAGATCACTTATGATGATAATGCTCCTCTGAAGACAGATAATCTAAATAACACCCCAGTACCAGACTTGAGACTCCAGATTTCCAGTTTTTCAGTCTTCCAGATTCTGTAGCTGTGCGAGTGCCTAACATTATTGCAGCCAACAGCAAAATGTCCTATCTTACAGTAGACAAAGTTCATGGGTCTAAAGTTAGAAGTTTGATGGGAATTCGTCAAGTGGATTCTCAGTACTTGAAGAGGAGCTGATGGAGCGATAGAATAGTTGTATTCTTTTTGTTTCCTCAGCCATAATCAGATACCTTATCCAGCGTAGGTTTTAAGCTATAAATGTCTGAATTTTCTGTTTTATGGTATTTTTATCAATGGATCTTTTTCTCAGTATTTCTTTTCCTATACCGTATAGACTAATGACAAAATAATATAGTAGAATAAGAATCATGGTATAGAAAATCTGCATCTAAATCTTCAGGAATTTTGGATATATAATAAAAAAGTGAGTCTCTAGGTTTAAAAAATAAAAAAAAAACATATTTTATAAAAAATGAAAGAAAAGTAATCTGGCATGTAAAATTCCACAAGGAACACTGGATGCCAGAATGCATTGACATGACATATTTCATTGATTCTGGGACTAAGAATATTAATACTAAAGGACAAGGACAGAATAAAGTTTTCAAATAAGGACACGGATGTAGGTGGGCCTTCTGTCTATGTGTTACTTTCATTGGTTAATAAAGAGACTGCCTTGGCCTTTTGATAGGGCAGAAAATTAGGTGGGTGGAGTAGACAGATCAGGATGCTGGGAAGAAGGGAAGTGAGGCAGATGCCATGGAACCAGCCGCCAGGTCAGACATGCTGAATCTTTCCAGGTAAGTCACTACCTCATGCTGCTACACGGATTATTAGAAATGGGTTAATCAATATTTGAGAGTTAGACCATAACAAGCTAGAAATAATGGGCCAGGCAGTGTTTAAAAGAATACAGTTTCCGTGTTATTATTTCTGGAGCTAAGCTAGCCGTTCGGGAGCCGGGCAGGACGAAAAGCAGACCTGCTCGCCTCATCACTACAGAAATGTGAGTTCCCAGGGAGTAAAGAATTAATTAAGTATAAAAATCAAACCATAAAGAAAACTTGAATGTAAGAAATAATGATTGACACCAATGCCAGAAAAAAAAAAAAAAACAATACTAAGCTTCAGTAATAACAGTGAAGTATAAGTCTTCCATAATTATATAATGAAAGTGCTAGGAAATAAATGAAGCTATTTCGTTTTAAATTTTTATAGAAAATGTAAATTTAAATGTACCATAAACAAATATAATTAACCTTCATATGTAAATTTAAATCTAATAGGATGAAAAGAACAGAATTATTGATTAATTAAAGTAAATGAAAAGAAATAGAATACTTGTAGGGACAAGTGTTTTCTATTACATAAAAAAAAACTTGATCACAGTGAAAAATCTTTTTGATGTATTTTTGAATTTGGTTTGCAAATATTTTATTTCTTCTGATTTTTGAAATTATAATTATACTATTTTCCCTTTTATTTTCTCATCTCCAAACTCAGGCCATATGGATGTGTAAATGTATATATACATTCCTAAATATAGAAATAAATTTACTATCTATATAATGTTATTTTTGTGTATTTTTTCAGGGCTGAGCATTTGATATTGGCTAACCAATTGATGTGCTCTTTCCTAGGGAAAACTATTTCTCCTACTCTCAGAATGTCTTAATTCCCTCTAGTTTTTCCTCTAGGATTGAGATCTCTTGTGCTTTCCCAAGTCTACATTAGCATGTATATTGTTGTTGTCCTTGTTCAACACATACTAAGGCAGTCATGTTGGGAGAATTTTATGGGTGTAGCTTCTGCCATTCCTAGGAAATGCAATTCTCCTAGCATAGTTCCTGATTTTCTCTCTCTTACAGTCTTGCCTCTTCTATAATCTTCCCTGGATTGTAGGGGTGGGAGCTGTTCCATAGATATATCCATTGGAACTGGGCCCTAGATCTCTGCATTAAAATTGGTAGTGGTTTTACGCAATGATTTCCTTCTTATGCAAAGTTTACCTGTTGAGTGGTGAGGACTACACTTATCTGTGGATATGAGAACATATAGTTACAATGGAGTAGGGAATACACTGCTTTAGTAAAGTGGTAGTCATACATTTTCTCCAAGTTCCATGGCTTTGCTAGTTCTGAGTAGCTGGCTAGATTTCCAATAACAGACACAGTCTCCACTTGTTGATAAGGCCTTAAGTATAATTAGAAAGCTATTGGTTATTGCCAAGATGTACATATCATGCCTGTAACTTTAGGGTTATCTTGTCATGCTTGTTTTTGTTGTGGTTCTTAGGCATCATAGCTGGGTAGGACTGCTGGTTGCTTCTCTCCTTTGAATCTTGCATGTCACTTTTGCTACCATAAAAGAGAGTCCTTAGGGATAAAGCTTTCGCGTCAGTTCCAGCTCAGGGTCTTCTGGCTGCACTTTCCCTCCTGTAACTACTCATAGTCTCTCCCACCATCTCTCCTTTCACCTAATACCAAACTCCCTCCATCACCCCCAGAAAAGATCAGGCCTCCAAGGGACATCAACCAAACATGGCATAACAAGCTACGATAAGATCAGGTATATACTCCTATATCTTATGTGTATAAGACAACTCAGTAGAAGTAAAAGGGTCCCAAAGGGAGGCAAAAGAGTCAGCAACTTCACTTGCTTCCACTGTTGAGAATCCCACAAGAACACCGAGCCACTTAGCCATAACATATATGCAGAGGACTATCATAGACTATTAGTTTAAAATGTGTTACATTCATTTATGCTATGGAATATTTATTTAGTGATGCAAAAAATGTGTTGCATTCTTTTATGTTGCATTTGTTTAACTCTATAAATGTGCGTTACTCTGCCTGCCTAAAACACCTAATCAGTCTAATAAAGAGCTGAACAGCCAATAGCCAGGTAAGAGAGAGAAATAAGTGCAGCTGTCCGTCAAAGAGAATTAATAGGAGGAGAAACCTAAGGGAAGAGAGTGAGGAGAGAAGAATGAGAAAAGGAGGAGAGGAAGATCCAGAGTCCAGCCACCTAACCACTCAGTCAGATGTGGAGTAAGAAGACATAAAAAAAAAGATGTATAGAATAAAGAAAGGTAAAAATCCCAGAGGCAAAAGGTAGTTAAAGAGAAACAGAGTAATTAAGTTAGAAAAGTTGGCTAGAAGCAAGCCAAGATAAGGCCGAGCGTTCATAAGAACATGTCAATAAGTCTCCTTGTATTCATTTGGGAGTTGGGTGACAGGACCCAAAAGATAAAAAGAAAGCAACCACAGATCTAGGTCAGATTTCTACAGACTCCCTAATCTCTGAGAGCCCCCATGAGTACAGTCAAATGATTCTGTAGGCTCTGTTTTCATTGTGTCCCTGACTCCTCTGTTTCCTTTGATTCATTTGTCTCCCTCCTCCACGTGACTCTTGGAGTTCTGTCTAATGTTTGGCTATGAGACAGTGCATCTGCTCCTGTAAGTTCCTGGATGAAGTCTGGTCTCTTTGATGAGGTTCTGCTAGGCTCCTGTCCCAGAATGCTCTCCGTATAAGACAAGCTGTAGGATAAAGATTTTGTGGCTGGGTTGGTATCAAAATCTCTCCTCTTGAGGCCTTCAGGCTCTGTGTCCCCATTACTAGGAGGTTTTCCTAGGGCTGCTCTAAGATTCCATGGAATTTCCCTTATGCTAGGTTTTCACCTGGCCCAGAAATGCACCTCAATACTAGTCATTCTCCAAGTATTTAATCCCTCCCCAATTGATGTTTATTGTTCACAATCTCACCTGCCTCCAGTCCACCAATAAAGAAATATATTGTATTTCCCCTTCCCAGGGACTTCCTTCCATCCCTGTTTAAGACCATTTATTACCTAGCCTCTCTGGATCTGTGTAACATAGCATTATTATCCATTGCTTTACAGCTAATATCCACTTATATGTAAGTGAGTACATACCATGCTTGCCTTTCTGGATCTGGCTTACCTCACTTGGGATGATTGTATTCAAGTTCCCTTCCTTTGCCTGCCAAATTTCATGAAGGCATTGTTTTTGACAGCTTAGTAAATACTCCACTGTATAAATGTATCACATTTTCTTAATCCGTTCTTCAGTTGAGGGACAGCCAGGTTGTTTCCAGTTCCTGGCTATTATGAATAGAACTGCAATGAACACAGTTGACCAAGTGTCATTGTGATAGGATGAAGTATCCTCTGGGTATATGCTCAAGAGTGAAACAGCTGGGTCTTATGGCAGCTTGATTCCCAATTTTCTGAAAAACCATTATGTTGCTTTCCAAACTGGCTGTACAAATTTGCACTCCCACCAGCAGTGGAGAGGTGTTCTCCTTGCTCTACATCTCCAACACTATGAGCTGGCACTTGTATTTTTCATCTTAGCCATTCTGACAGGTATAAGATGGAATCTCAAAATAGTTTTGATTTGCATTTCCCTGATGGTTAAGGATTCCGAACACTGCTTTAAGTGTTTTCGGGCCATTTGAGATTCCTCTGTTGAGAGTTCTCTGTTTAGATCTGTACCCCATTTTTAATGTGATTAGTT